>NC_057809.1:357614369-357746923 GCF_018294505.1 Triticum aestivum
GATATAAACCCCATCTTTTTATCCTCGATGGCAACAATACAATACGTGTCGGTTCCCTTTCTGTCACTGGGATCGAGCATCGCATGATTGTACCCAAAGCTAAGCACTTCTCCCATTGCAAGAAAGATCAATCTAGTAGGCCAAACCAAACTGATAATTCAAAGAGACTTGCAAAGATAAACCAATCATACATAAAAGAATTCAGAGGAGAATCAAATATTGTTCATAGATAATCTGGATCATAAACCCACAATTCATCGGATCTCGACAAACACACCGCAAAAAAAGATTACATCGAATAGATCTCCAAGAAAATCAAGGAGAACTTTGTATTGAGATCCAAAGAGAGAGAAGAAGCCATCTAGCTAATAACTATGGACCCGTAGGTCTGAAGTAAACTACTCACACATCACCGGAGAGGCCATGGAGTTGATGTAGAGGCCATCCGTGATCAATGCCCCCTCCGGCAGAGCTCCGGAAAAGGACCCGAGATGGGATCTCTTGAGTACAAAAGGTTGCGGTGGTGGAATTAGGTTTTCGTGGTGCTCCTAGATGTTTGGGGGGTACGTGGATATATATATAGGAGGAAGAAGTACGTCGGTGGAGCAATGGAGGGCCCACGAGGGTGGAGGGCGCGCCTCCCTGCCTCGTGCCTTCCTCCCTTGTTTCTTGACGGCCACTCCAAATCTCCTGGATCACGTTTGTTGAGAAAATCACATTGCCGAAGGTTTCATTCCGTTTGGACTCCGTTTGATATTCCTTTTCTTTGAAACCCTAAAATAGGCAAAAAAAATAGCAATTTGGGTTGGGCCTCCGGTTAGTAGGTTAGTCCCAAAAATGACATGAAAGTGTAAAATAAAGCCCATTAACATCCAAAATAGATAATATAATAGCATGGAGCAATCAAAAATTATAGATACATTGGGGACGTATCAAGCATCCCCAAGCTTAATTCCTACTCGTCCTCAAGTAGGTAAATGATAAAAGAAGAATTTTTGATGTGGAATGCTTTCTAACATATTTCTCAATTTAATTTTTCTTTATTGTGTCATGAATGTTCAGATCCGAAAGATTCAAGATAAAAGTTTAATATTGACATAAAAATTATAATACTTCAAGCATACTAACTAAGCAATTATGTCTTCTCAAAATAACATGGCCAAAGAAAGTTATCCCTACAAAATCATATAGTCTGTCTATGCTCTATCTTCACCACACAAAATATTTAAATCATGCACAACCCCGATGTCAAGCCAAGCAATTGTTTCATACTTTTTATGTTCTCAACCCTTTTGAATCTTTACGCAATATATGAGCGTGAGCCATGGATATAGCACTATGGTGGAATAGAATGGTGGTTGTGGAGAAGACAAAAAGGAGAAGATAGTCTCACATCGGCTAGGCGTATCAACGGGCTATGGAGATGCCCATTAATAGATATCAATGTGAGTGAGTAGGGATTGCCATGCAACGGATTCACTAGAGCTATAAGTATATGAAAACTCAACGAAAGAAACTAAGTGGGTGTGCATCCAACTTGCTTGCTCACGAAGACCTATGGCATTTTGAGGAAGCCCATCATTGGAATATACAAGCCAAGTTCTATAATGAAAAATTCCCACTAGTATATGAAAGTGATCTCATAGGAGATTCTCTATATGAAGAACATGGTGCTACTTTGAAGCACAAGTGTGGAAAAAGGATAGTAACATTGTCCCTTCTCTCTTTTTCTCTCATTTTTTTTATTTGGGCCTTCTTTTTTTTGGCCTCTTTTCTCAATTATTTAAATTTTTCGTCCGGAGTGTCATCCTGATTTGTGGGGGGATCATAGTCTCCATCATCCTTTCCTCACTTTGGACAATGCTCTAATAATGATGATCATCACACTTTATTTACTTACAACTCAAGAATTACAAATCGATACTTAGAACAAAATATGACTCTATGTGAATGCCTCCGGTGGTGTACCGGGATGTGCAATGATGCATGAGTGACATGTATGAAAGAATTATGAACGGTGGCTTTTCCACAAATACGATGTCAACTACATGATCATGCAAGTAATATGACAATGATGAAGCGTGTAATAATAACGGAATGGTGGAAAGTTGCAGGCAATATATCTCGGAATGGCTATGGAAATGCCATAATAGGTAGGTATGGTGGCTGTTTTTAGGAAGGTATATGGTGGGTTTATGGTACCGGCGAAGTTGCACGGTACTAGAGAGGCTAGCAATGGTGGAAGGGTGAGAGTGCGTGTAATCCATGGACTCAACATTACTCATAAAGAACTCACATACTTATTGCAAAAATCTATTAGTTATCGAAACAAAGTATCCCGCGCATGCTCCTAGGGGGATAGATTGGTAGGGAAAGACCATCGCTCGTCCCCGACCGCCACTCATAAGGAAGACAATCAATAAATAAATCATGCTCCGACTTCATCACATAACGGTTCACCATACGTGCATGCTACGGGAATCACAAACTTCAACACAAGTATTTCTCAAATTCACAACTACTCAATTAGCATGACTCTAATATCACCATCTCCATATCTCAAAACAATTATCAAGCATCAAAATTCTCATAATATTCAATGCACTTATATGAAAGTTTTTATTATTGCCATGTTGTTATAGAGGACTCTCAAAACAATATAAGTGAAGCATTAGAGAACAATAGTTTCTATAAAACAAATCCACCACCGTGCTCTAAGAGATATAAGTGAAGCACTAGAGCAAAAACTATATAGCTCAAAAGATATAAGTGAAGCACATAGAGTATTCTAATAAATTTCAATTCATGTGAGTCTCTCTCAAAAGGTGAGTACAGCAAGGATGATTGTGGTAAACTAAAAAGCAAAGACTCAAATCGTACAAGACGCTCCAAGCAAAACACATATCATGTGGTGAATAAAAATATAGCTCCAAGTAAATTTAACGATAGACGAAGATGAAAGAGGGGATGCCTTCCAAGGCATCCCCAAGCTTAGGCTTTTTGGTGTCCTTGAATTTTACATTGGGATGTCATGGGCATCCCCAAGCTTAGGCTCTTGCCACTCTTTTTTCCATAATCCATCAAATCTTTACCCAATACTTGAAAACTTCACAACACAAAACTCAAAATAGAAAATCTCGTGAGCTCCGTTAGCGAAAGAAAACAAAACACAAGTTCAAGGTACTGTAATAAACTCATTATTTATATATATTGGTATTAAAACTACTGTATTCCAACTTCTCTATGGTTTATAAACTCTTTTACTAGCCATAGATTCATCAAAATAAGCAAACAACACAAGAAAAACAGAATCTGTCAAAAACAGAACAGTCTGTAGTAATATGTAGCTAACGCAAGTTCTGGAACCCCAAAAATTCTAAAATAAATTTTTGTACGTGAGTAATTTATCTATTAATCATCTTTAAAAAGTATTAACTAAATATCACCTTCCAAATAAAAATGGCAGTGATTCTCGTGAGCGCTAAAGTTTCTGTTTTTACAGCAAGATTAAAAAGACTTTCCCCAAGTCTTCCGAACGGTTCTACTTGGCACAAACACTTATTAAACACAAAAAACACAACCAAAAAAAAGGCTAGATAAATTATTTATTAGTAAACAGGAGCAAAGAGCAAGGAATAAAAATAAAATTGGGTTTCCTCCCAACAAGCGCTATCGTTTAACGCCCCTTGCTAGGCATAAAAGCGAAGATAGATCTAGGTATTGCCATGTTTGGTAGGCAATCCATAAGTGTCTATCATAATAGATTCATATGGTAATTTAATTTTATTTATATGGAAGTGTTTCATGCCTTTCCTTAACGGAAATTGGAATCTAATATTCCCTTCCTTCGTATCAATAATTGCACCAATCGTTCTAAGGAAAGGTCTACCAAGAATAATAGGACATGAAGGATTGTAATCTATATTAAGAACAATGAAATCCACGGGCACATAGTTCCGAAACATCATTAATTATTACCACAGGTTTATTAATAGTGGAATCTGCAAGGTGCAAGTTTAAAGAACAATCATCAAAATCACGAAAACCTAGCAAATCACACAAAGTTTTTGGAATCGTGGAAACACTAGCACCCAAATCACACAAAGCATAGCACTCATGATCTTTAATTTTAATTTTTATTGTAGGTTCCCACTCATCATAATGTTTTCTAGGGATAGAAACTTCCAACTCAAGTTTTTCTTCATAAGATTGCATCAAAGCATCAATGATATGTTTAGTAAAAGCTTTATTTTCACTATAAGCATGAGGAGAATTTAGCACGGATTGCAACAAGGAAATACAATCTATAAAATAGAAATTATCATAATTAAATTCCTTGAAATTCAAAATAGTGGGTTCATTGATATTTAAAGTTTTGACCTCTTCAATCCCACTTTTAACAATTTTAGCATCAAGATTTAAAAACTCTGAATTTTTGGAACGCCTTCTAGGTAAAGGTGGCTCATCTTCAGCCCCATCATTATCAAGATTCATATTGCAAAACAAAGATTTAATTGGAGACACATCAATAACTTTTAGATCTTCACCTTTATTATCATCAAAATTTTCCAGCTTAGCGGCCATCTTATTAATTAGGGTGGCCTGCTTATCTGAAATTTCGGCAATTAATTTTTCGAGATGAGCAATCTGAGATTTCAAACCATAAAATTCTATAGACATATCATCGAGCTCTTTATTCATATAACCCATAAAGCTTTTTTGTTCCTTCAGCTCGTTCCTAAAGAAATTATTATGCTCAAATTGTAAAACCATAAAACTCCTGATATTGCTTTCGATCTCTTCTAACCTTTTAAGGTGAAGATCACCAAATCTAGGTAGAGTCATCGTGACAAGAAAGCAACCCAGCACACAAGCAAACAAGAAACAGGCAAAAAGAGGCAAATAGGGAAAGAGAAGGGGGACGTAGAGAGAGGGCGAATAAAACGGCAAGGGTGAAGTGGGGGAGAGGAAAACGAGAGGCAAATGGAAAATAATGTAATGCGAGGGATAAGAGTTTGTGATGGGTACTTGGTATGTTTTGACTTCGTAATGGCACCAGAAATGACTCGTTGTGGGAGTCAAATATTGACTTGACTTGGCGCGAATCTCCCTGGCAACGGCGCCAGAAATCCTTCTTGCTACCTCTTGAGCACTGCATTGGTTTTCCCTTGAAGAGGAAAGGTTGATGCAGCCAAGTGGCGTAAGTATTTCTCTCAGTTTTTGAGAACCAAGTTATCAATCCAGTAGGAGATCACGCTCAAGTCCCACACACCTACACAAACAAATAAGAACCTCACAACCAACGTGATAAAGGGGTTGTCAAGCCCTTCACAGTCAATTACGACAGTGAGATCTGATAGATCTGATAAGATAATATTTTTGGTATTTTTATGATTAAGAGAAATAAATATGCAAAGTAAAATAAACAGCAAAGGAAATAACTAAGTGTTGGAAGATTAATATGATGGAAGATAGACCTGGGGGATTTCAAACCATACAATTTAGATGTGGTGCCTACCTCTCGATACAGACAACAACCATGAAGGCAAGGTAGTTAAGGACGATATACGCAGGGTACGATGTAGGTCGAACCCAGCAATCCGAGCATGTGGGAGGGAATCCTGACAACGCATGAGCTCGAGCTTTGGTTGAGTGACACATGACGGTGATCGGCCCTAACACGAATTAGGAGGAATCCATTCATGCCCAACACATACCCCTCGTTATCGGTCAAAGGGATGATATATATATACACTTGGGGAGCCCACAGATATGCGTGTTGTCACAAAAAACCTCACAAGGGAGACGTGGTCAATCAGAAGACCCCGTATAAACTGCTTGCGGCCTGAAAATATGTATGGCTACGGTGGTGTGTTATGTGTTTAAATCCCGAATGCACAACTTCGATGGGCCACCAACTACATTACAAACCAAACACCGTACCCGACTCCAAGCGTGGTTAAACACGTACAATGTCGGTTTCCCAAATTTGAGGGGGCGCGGGTGGGGGGAATGTTCATCCCACGAATGCACTCAAACTTTATTTGGTCTAGCATGACACACATCTATACCCCTATATAGTGTGTGAATAACTATGAAAGTTTGTCATTGGATGAAGCCAATCCGATCGTACAGAGATGGCAAATCTGAGCACTACTAGCCCTTGGATATCATCCACATTCCACGAAATTCTACCACATGTACAATCTATAAGTTTCCATGGTTGAACTTAAGCATAATGCACAAACCTCAAAACAGAAGCACTTCTCCTTTGTTCTACAATCTTCCATATCTTAATTCCCCAAACTTTTTTTCTAAATGAATTGTCACTATTTGTTTTTACTTTACAATGCACAATTCCATGAATCTTAAAATAGATATTTTTTATGAAACTAATTGATTTTGAATGAGGTGAAGTATAAGAATTAGACGAACATCTAATCATGCATATATGACTCAAAGCTTACATGCTATAGTGTGGTATTTATTCATAATTTCGTTACCAAATCTCTTGCGTGCAATGCATGTGTACCTTCTAGTATCAATAGGAAACCATCATGGTCAAACCCTTCTCGTTGTTGGGTCAAAGGGGTAGATTGTGTGGGGCCCCTCATTGTCATTAAAGGATAATATATATACCTCGGGGAGCCCATAGATATGTGCAGCGTCTATAAGCCGGACAAAGGAGACATGCTCGATAAGAACACCCTGCCCCCTATACCCTGCATGCGTCCTGAAAAGGTCTACAAATTAGCAAAAAAAGGACCCAAGGTTTATATAATTGCCATGATAGGTCACTATAGAGATATTTATCTCTATAATGACCGTGTCATGGCATTTAAAAGAAGCTTGATATATGCAACTTCCCACCGGATCACCCATCCTTGGACTACTCCAGCTCGAGCATGCTTAACTTCTGTGTTCTCTTCGACTACGCTAGCGGATGGGAAGCCGCCCCTTGCTGATAGGAATTGCCTCCTTGCCATTAAGGTGTTTCACGCTGGTCACCCTATGGGACCTACTCCCTCCTATCACACACATTTGTGCTTTTAGAAACTGTGTGCGATATTTACATGGCTGGTGTGTCTCTGCTATCCTTCAATGAGCGCTGACACTGGTAGTAGGAAAATGATGGGAGAAGAGGCGGGAAAGTGATGAGAGGAGTGGCGGGAAACAGTAGCATGTTTAGAAAACATAGTAGAGAACGAAGCGTGGGCTAGCACGACGCATGCGCACAGGGCTTACCCATGGATTGCATGTGCTGTTGAAAGGGCTGAGGGTTGCCGTTCAATCTGGGAGCATCCAACGGTGCAGATGTACGATCCGTGGGGTTTGGCTTCTGGCCAATCAGAATGCACAACTCAGATCGCGCAGTAGAGGGAGGGGGCATCGGCCACGGTTTGGTAGGCACACGGCTTTCGTGAGTGAACCGTGTGCTATTTGAAAATATTTCATGAGAAGAATCTCGATTTTTAAATCCCCGTAAATCCAAAACTCACCCGAAAATCGTGAAACCTGGCGTGGTGTCACGACATGGCACATATATGTCGAGGAATTTTTTTCGTCCATTTTGGCGCAAGTTTTATTACAAGCCTCTTACAAAACGGAGTTTAGCCTCGTGGTTCCGATAGGGAAATGTGTCCCCCTTGTGGTCGAAACGTAATCACTGCCTCTTTTCGCCTTGTATTTTCTTCTACGGGCAACATGGAACGATAGGATATCTGTGCTAAAATTTAAACTTAGTCAGGGCTCTTTTGGCCTTTTTATACACTAATTGAGTTTCCTAGGCATTTAATGTCCATAATTCAAATCTGAATTTCAAATACATGCTCCAGTTCACCAAAATGGCTAGAAAATTTATCCATGTGTCCTTGGGTGCATGTTTAGGTCCCATGCCATGAATGGGAACGAATTACAACCGTACCGACGTCTTGGCACATCCTCAAACATTGGGAATCTTGGTTTTTAAATCCCTGTAAATCCTAAACTCACCAGAAAGTCATCAAACGTGGCATGGTGTCATGTCTTGGCACATATATGTCGTGGTAAAAACATTGTCCAATTTGCGCCAAGCTTTATTACAAACCTCTTACAAACCAGAGCTTCTCTCAAAGAAGCCCCGTGGTTCCGATAGGGAAACATGTTCCCCTTGTGGGCGACACGTAATCACTGCCTATTTTCGCCTTGTATTATTTTCTACGGGCAACATGGAACGACAGGATATCTGTGCTGAAATTTAAACTTATTCAGGGTTTGTTTGGTCTTTTTATACACTAATTGAGTTTCCTAGGCATTTAATGTCCATAATTCAAGTTTGAATTACAAATACATGACCCAGTTCACCAAAATGGCTGGAAAAATTATACATGTGTCCTTGGGTGCATGTTTATGTCCCATGCAAGGAATGGGAATGAATTACCACCGTACCGGCGTCCTGGCATGTCCTCAAACATTTGGAATCTTGGTTTTTAAATCCCCATAAATCCAAAAATCACCAGAAATTCATCAAAGGTGGCATGGTGTCATGTCATGGCACATATATGTCGTGGTAAAAATGTTGCCAATTTGGGCCAAGCTTTATTACAAACCAGAGCCTATCGCAAGAACCCTCGTGGTTTTGATAGGGAAGTGTGTCCCTTGTGGGCCAAACGGTAACCGCTCCCTCTTCTAGCGTTGTATTTTCTCTACATGCAACACGGAACAACAGGAGATTCATGGTGAACTTTGAAATTATTCAGGGTTCGTTTGACCTTTTTATTCATCAATTGAGTTTTCTAGGCATTTAATGTCCATAATTCAAATCTGAACCACAAATACATACTCCAGTGCACCAAAATGGTTAGAAAAAACGTACATGTGTCCTTTGGGTGCATGTTTAGGTCCCATGGAACGAATGGGAATGAATTCAACCTTCTTGTCGTCCTGGCTTGGCCACAAACATTGCGAATCTCGATTTTAAATATCTGTAAATCCAAAACTCACCAGGAAATCATGAAACTTGGCATGGTGTCACTACATGGTACATATAATTGTCCAATTTGGGCAAAGCTATATTACAAGCCTCTTACAAACTGGAGCCTGTCACAACCCTCATGGTTCTAGTAGGGGAACATGCCCCTCTTGTGGGCGAAGCGATAATTGCTGCCTCTTCTCGCCTTGAACTTTGTTTTCTACAGGCAACTTACAATAACAGGAGTGTTGTGCTGAAATTTGAAACTGTTCAGGGTTCGTTTGGCCATTGTATATATTAATTAAGTTTTCTAGGCATTTAATGTAGTCCATAATTCAAATTTGAACTACAAGAACATGGTCCAGTGAAGCAAAATGGGTGGAAAATGTACATGTGTCATTGGGTGCATGTTTAGGTCTTATTTAAGGAATGGGAATGAATTACGAACTTCTTGTTGTCCTAAAACATTGAGAATCTCGGTTTTCAAATCCCAGTAAATCAAAAACTCACCCAAAAACATGAAACTTGGCATGGTTTCATGACATGGCACATATATGTTGTGGTAAAAAATTGTCAGTTTGAGACATGGCGCACACATTAATAGCCAACGAAGTCCTTTTTAAAACAAATAGCTAACATGTTAATATCGCAAATGGTTGTATTATATGAACCATGTCAAATTTAGCCATACTCAGTGGCGTGCGTGCAACTGTTTGATTAGATGGGACGAGTGCGAGAAGTACGTCGTGCAGTCTTGACGGGATGCGTGCGAGCAGTCCTCCGCGCGGGCTCGATGGGACGCGTGCATCCTATCCACCTCGCAGGCATGACGGGACACGTGCGAGTAGCAAGGCTACCCATGCTCACCAGGAAGCGAACTCTTTGACATCCATGCACCAGCAGCCGCCCGCCTCTCTCACAACTTCTCCATTAATGGGTTAATTAAAGCACCTGGACGGAGGGTGTTTTCTTGTGATCCCATGGCAACATTTGTTTTGTTTGTGTTTTCTACTCGTATTCCGGCCTAATTTCAATTGCCACATAGGGCAACAGATAATACAACGACAAATAAAATGGCAATGGATAATACGACGACAAATTTACAATGGCGTGAATAATAATTGTCTTACATATTCCGGATAATTTAATATGCCACATGCGACAAAGCCTGGAAGACATGGGGGCAAGGGAAGAAGGAAATCACAGACAACAATCTTGGTTGGTACTATCTCTACTCGTCAATGGATCGCCGGGTGCACACATCCTCCAGCTCCTTCTTCAATTCCTCACGACTTTGCTTGAAAGCAGCCACGGATTCCTCCACCTCCCGCTCGCGCTTGATCCAGAGCTTTCTCAAGTCACCCATCAGTTCCTTGATGACCGCTGTCAGCGTCATCCCCGAGGCGTTGCTCTGCTCATGCAACATCTTCCAGCTAGCGGCCTCCTCCTCCTCCTTCTCAGCGAGCGCCTTTAGGAGCTTCGCATTGTCACCCATGAGTTGCTCGAAGTGGTCGGCCGCCTTGTCAACCAAGGCATCGCAAATATTGAGCGGCTTCATCAAGGCGTCGACCAGCTCCTGGTGCTTAATAAAGCCAGCGAGCATGTCGTCGTCACCGTCCAAGGACTTCAGGAACGCCAACTCATCGCGATGGCTGACGCGATGAGTTAGCTTGTGAGAGCCCTCGCATGCCCGTGAGAGCCCTCGCATGCCCGTGAGAGCTCGGTCGAGGGCTCCGCGGCATGCTGGGACATCCCTGCTGCGGCTACCGGTTCACGGCGGGATCTCTCTAGTGCTTCCGCAGCCTTGTTCTTTGCTGCCTGGTTATATGTCCACCCGAAACTCCACCTACCGGTCATGGAAAAACGACTTGACAGAAAAGACCAGTTTTGTGGGTGATGAGGAGAGGAACTGTGAGGTAATTTTTGAGTGGATAGTTTTTATAGCCTGGTGCTAACTATGAACACATAGTTTGATAGGTGTGAACAGATTTGCAATTACTTATTGCGTTGTAATCTGCAATGTGACGAGAAACAAGGTTAAATTTTATTGATGGCAGAAGGTTGACCACGAGGATGCTCGCCGTTGAGGCGGCCGCGGCGCACTCTGCTCACGTCCGTCCGCGCGTTTTGCTTGCCATTGAGGCAGACACGGCACGCTCCACTCTTGCGTCCCTCTGCTCGCTCTGCTCGCCGTTGAGGCAAATTTACAATGGCAACGATTAATAATTGTATTACATATTCAGGATAATTTAAAATGCCACATGCGGCAAGGCCCAGAACACTCACGACCTACATATGCATACAATTATAATAAAATATAGGCTAAAAGGCTGAGCTGGCGGCCTTCCAACGATGGTCTTCTCGGGCTCCATGATCAACCTAGCACCCTTGCAGTCGTTCACTCCAAGTGTTTGGAACAGCCTCCGCCTATGGAGGTGCTGGCGCTAGGAGGCTCTTGGGGCTTCTAGGCCTCTTCCAGAAGAACTTGACATCGTGCAATCATGCGCAAGATATCTCCGTGGAACCGCTCCATTTCCATGTCTCTTTCCTGGTAGAAAATTCCGTCCATCACCTACATCCTCAAGATATCACGTTGGCGATGTTCTACTTCGTCGGGGACGTCAACTCCGCAAAGGATGTGCTCGAGCCTGGCCACCACATCATCGGGATCGAGGTTGACACAGCCCCCGCGGGCAATGATGAATTCGCAGGCTGCCTGTGTCTTGACTGAATCGCAGAGGTTGTCTGCCCATTCCTTATGGGGCATCAGGCTCTCGATGAGCACTGGTGACGGTGGCTCTTCCGGTGGGTTGTCGATCGTGCCGCCGAGCAGCTCTGGATCTTTTGCATGGTGGATGGCAAACTGCTCATCACACCTCCTCTGCAATATGTCGATTGTGCGCCCAAGGACTGTCACGTCGATATCGCTGTCGATGGGCCATGGTGCCTGCACCGATTGATGAAGCTCTTGCTCCACGACCTGCTCCGGCTTGTTCTCCTCGCCGAAGATGTAACGTAGGTAGGCGTCGATGTCGAAGCTTTGGTCGTTGCCTGGCATGCTTGGAATAACTAATGATAGATGGGTGAGGACTAGATCAGCGCAGAGTGTCATCAGGGTGCACTGCCGCCTGGGTAATATGCAGTAAGCCCTTAGCTGGTGGCGGGAAACTGATGAGGGAAGAGGCGTGGATTTTACAATTCACCCATGTGGAGCGCAGGAAGCATTCACTGGAGCGCGAGAAGACTAAGTGGAGCACACACACAACCCGAATATCGTATCCGGTGCCACGTGTTATTTATCACACACGTGTTAACATAAGGAAATTTATGTGTAACTTACTAATTATCGCACACGAGTACTCGCAGACGCATCATGTGCTATACTCCTAGACACCGCAGGCAACTAGTTTGCATTTTTTAAAGTATTTTGTACACATAGAATCGCACACGAACTAACTATATTAACCTTCTATGTTGTAATGTCTCATCGCAAATAGTTCATCAAAGTCGGCTGTTTGCCACGTATCACACACATCTTGTTAAGTTGAACCATTTCTGTTGTGTTCCCTAATCGAAAACAGTTTGTCCGAGTGAACTGTATGCCGTATATCACACACACCTTGATCTGGCAAATTGTTTATATTGCACTCCCTAATAGCAAATAGTTCATCGGAGAGAACTGTATGCCATATATCACACACACATTGATATGGTTGCCTGTTTCTGTTGTTCTGTCTCATCACAAATAGTTCGAATGGATTAACCATGTGCCCTGCATCGCACAGACAACTAAAATTTGAACTGTGTTTGATGGCTCCGCCATCACAAACATTTTGCACCTTTTTTGATGGGTTTTTTTACATCCCGTTTATGACTAATGCATCACACACAATTTCATCAAAGGGTCTCTGATCATAGTGTCGCGTTAGCAGGATCCTGCAGTAGTGGTAGTATATATTAAAAAAATTAGGTTTCTTTTAAAAAATAACAAGTTCATGTAGGACAACAAGACCCACTGAGCAAACTTATTAATGAGAGATACGAATAGTTTCTCCCATATGACATGTAGTGAGGTACTAGGCAAGTTAGCTATTCGTGATGGACTCTCTCGAAATCCATCATTATCTATTTTTGTGCATTGGAGCTATGCATGTGTAGATGGGCCTGGAAGTTTAGCTAGTGGGGCAGTGGGTTGGGTCCAAAGTAGTAGAAGTAGTACAAAAACATTTTTGGAATGTAGGCTTCTGCCTGTTGAGGCCTGCCTACTAGAATCACCATGGATTGAAAGGAAAAGGGAAAGAAATGTTGGATATATGCCACAGAGGAAATAATATTTGTATTATTATATTTCCATATTCACAATTAAGAGTTTATATTCTATGTTATAACTTCTATGATCCTGGAATATGCGATTCAGTGCAAAACTCATATGTACGTGTGGAATGATAAAAGGTAAAAAAATGTGGCAAACTGCTCATCACACCTCCTCTGCAATATGTCGATTGTGCGCCCAAGGACTGTCACGTCGATATCGCTGTCATTGGGCCATGGTGCCTGCGCCGACTGATGAAGCTCTTGCTCCACGACCTGCTCCGGCTTGTTCTCCTCGCCGAAGATGTAACGTAGGTAGGCGTCGATGTCGAAGCTTTGGCCGTTGCCTGGCATGCTTGGAATAACTAATGATAGATGGGTGAGGACTAGATCAGCGCAGAGTGTCATCAGGGTGCACTGCCGCCTGGGTAATATGCAGTAAGCCCTTAGCTGGTGGCGGGAAAATGATGAGGGAAGAGGCGTGGATTTTACAATTCACCCATGTGGAGCGCAGGAAGCATTCACTTGAGCGCGAAAAGACTAAGTGGAGCACACACACAACCCGAATATCGTATCCGGTGCCACGTGTTATTTATCACACACGTGTTAACATAAGGAAATGTATGTGTAACTTACTAATCATCACACACGAGTACTCGCAGACGCATCGTGTGCTATACTCCTAGACACCGCAAGCAACTAGTTTGCATTTTTTAAAGTATTTTGTACACATAGAATCGCACACGAACTAACTATATTAACCGTCTATGTTGTAATGTCTCATCGCAAACAGTTCATCAAAGTCGGCTGTTTGCCACGTATCACACACATCTTGTTAAGTTGAACCATTTCTGTTGTGTTCCCTAATCGAAAACAGTTTGTCCGAGTGAACCGTATGCCGTATATCACACACACCTTGATCTGGCAAATTGTTTATATTGCACTCCCTAATAGCAAATAGTTCATCGGAGAGAACTGTATGCCATATATCACACACACATTGATATGGCCGCCTGTTTCTGTTGTTCTGTCTCATCACAAATAGTTCGAATGGATTAACCATGTGCCCTGCATCGCACAGATAACTAAAATCTGAACCGTGTTTGATGGCTCCGCCATCACAAACGTTTTGCACCTTTTTTGATGGGTTTTTTTACATCCCGTTTATGACTAATGCATCACACACAATTTCGTCAAAGGGTCTCTGATCGTACTGTCGCGTTAGCAGGATCCTGCAGTAGTGGTAGTATATATTAAAAAAATTAGGTTTCTTTTAAAAAATAACAAGTTCATGTAGGACAACAAGACCCACCGAGCAAACTTATTAATGAGAGATACGAATAGTTTCTCCCATATGACATGTAGTGAGGTACTAGGCAAGTTAGCTATTCGTGATGGACTCTCTCGAAATCCATCATTATCTATTTTTGTGCATTGGAGCTATGCATGTGTAGATGGGCCTGGAAGTTTAGCTAGTGGGGCAGTGGGTTGGGTCCAAAGTAGTAGAAGTAGTACAAAAACATTTTTGGAATGTAGGCTTCTGCCTGTTGAGGCCTGCCTACTAGAATCACCATGGGTTGAAAGGAAAAGGGAAGGAAATGTTGGATATATGCCACAGAGGAAATAATATTTGTATTATTATATTTCCATATTCACAATTAAGAGTTTATATTCTATGTTATAACTTCTATGATCCTGGAATATGCGATTCAGTGGAAAACTCATATGTACGTGTGGAATGATAAAAGGTAAAAAAATGTTCCTAGTCTTGCTTCTTAGACTAGCTCAAGTGTTGTTGGTGATCTCATTTTCCGGATCCTACGATATCGTTAAGTGTAATGATGATCCTAAAACAACCTCGAGATTATGACGTTGGAAGAACAGTCATGTTGAACTGACCCAAACTTGTTTGTTGTGAATTGGATTAATATCGTCTATATTCAACTTTAATAACACCGAGTGTTAACATGTGATATTGCTCCTTAGGCCATGAGAGTATTGTAGTCACTTCTTATCGTATGATGGGCTTTGGAGTTGCTCAAACATCACCTGTAACACGATGATCATAACAACAACTTACATGTTCATCGGGAAGTTTGACAATGGACTGGATAGCCTGAGAGTGCAATTTGCTCCTCCAATGATGGAGAGATATTTTTAGGGCACTTCTAGGTGCAACGACATTAATCATCGTCTGGCTAGACACACGTGACTTCGTCACGGGGATGCTAGAACACAATAACAAGAAAGAAGAACAAAACTGGTAACAAGGATTTCGGTATAGTGAGCATGGTGATGACTCAGGAGGATACCGATGCATCCCGGGTTTTGTGAAGTATCGCGAAGCAAACGGAACATCACATGATTACAAAAGGTTCACTCGAATATCATTCGTGTGCTCATAGGGGCTAATATGGACGTCCACGTTCCCGTTGTCGGTCATTGAACAAATGGTTTCGGGGGGAAGATTCCTCTCCAAACCATGGATCTCCTTCCCTCCTCTGGGCCCACGATGGGGACCTCGCCATCCCCCTCAAGTCAACTGGCACTGGTGCCGGTGCAGCCTGGGACTGGAGCCCCCAACCCGTCAATTATGATGGGTGCGGAGCTGGACCAAGAGCTTCAGCGCATCCTAGCACCACCGCCCCAAGGGGTTGGAGAAGTGGATGATTCGGTGGCCGTCGCCGTGTACTTGTCTTTCCTGGTGTCCATGGCGATGGGTATCAAGGAAATGCAAGCCCGACATGACCAGAAGTGGCTAGCGCTCAAGAAGCGGTGCGAGTCTGCTAACAGGGTGGACCAGAAGCTGAAGGACTAGTGCCTTGAGCTGCTTGAATGGCATGGCAAGTAGTTCCAGGTACTTATGAGGTAGCAAGAGGCGCTCCTGATGACGAGGGAAGATGTCATGGCTTGCGAAGCGCGCCTGGCAGATCGCAAGGCACGCTTGGACGCAGAGAGCAAGAGATCTCTCTTTGGAAGGAGAATCTTGGAGCCACTTTTCATGCCAAAGATGATGATCTCGAAGCCCTCGTATAGCAACACACTAAGGAGTTGGAGGACAAGCACAAAGATGCCTTGGATACCCTCATGACTGATTTTGCTTCTCGGTTGAAGAAGCTCGACCAACAGGTGACCAAGCTGGCCGAAGAGCTTGCCGGGAGTACGAAGGAGGTGGAGGCCCTTAAGGAGGAAGTGTGGAAGACGGAGATTCTCTTGAAGAATTTGCAATCGCGGCTTTCCTCCAAGACCCAAAGCCTTGAAACCGCCAATGGCACCATCACAGATCTAAAGGCCAGGATCGACACCTTGGAAAGCATGGCAGAGTCCAACGGAAATCGCCAGCAGCAGTTGTCCAGAGATCTGGACAATGCCCAGCGTCTCCGGAAGGATGCAGAAGACAAGCTGGCGAATCAATTTGAGCAGCTCAACCTCTGGATCAGGAGCTTGATTGATATCGCCATGCGTCTTGCTGCCCAGACCATAGCGATAGGCATGGATGGGTCAACTTTTTCAGTCAACAGGCATGAGGTCCCTAGCGTCAAGCTGGGAGTTTTATTAAATGAGCTAATCAACAAGCTGAAGGTGCATGAAGAGGGGAGGGCTAAGCTCTTCTCAACGGAGTCACGGAAGCTTGACCACGATGCCCTCCTCATGGTCTTGAGTAACATCGACTGCCGCCATCAGGATCTCGACCTCGATGATGGTTTCATGAAGCCTCCTGCAGGGGCCGATGTTTCAGCTACCAAAGAGAAAGCCGCCCCTCTGGCCACCAAGGTCCTTCGTGTCCCAACGGCTTCACACAGTCGTCGGACTAAGTGATGACCCGTTGTTGTTCTCGTGATATCCTGTAACAAAACAAGATGTATGCTTTGAGTTTAGGTACCGTACTATTTTATACTTGCATGGAACTGATGTCCTTTGCTTAATCTTAAATGCGCGTTTATCCCTATGAGATTATATGCTTGTGTTCATACAATTAATCCCTATGTATGTTCTGGTTGCTTGTCGGTATCATATTGCCGCAATTGTCGTAAGGGTCCGGCCCTTAACACTCATCTTGGCGTGGATGCGTCCCAGCAAGTTTTTCCTTAGTAGCTCTCCACACAACCGCTCATTGTGTGAGCGAGGCTCTAGATAGAATGATGGTTCAGACAAAGAACTAGCCAAGGTACCATCACATGAAGGATTTCACAGTACAAACACTTACTAAAGCCAAGGGATAAACGAATGCAAAAATCTAGGATTCATCAAGAGGAAATGATTGCATGGACTTGGCTTTTGTTCTTGTTCCTGCCCATCCCTTCTGGCTGCACGCGTTTCGTGTGCTTGGGATGTCTGAAAAGATGGAGGACAGGAGAATAACTCTCTGGTTCCTGGCAGGGACCAATACATGTCATGCGTGTCTGGCGGGTGATAACCCAGAAGTATAGGGGATCACAACAGTTTTCGAGGGTAGAGTATGATACGTCTCCGTCGTATCTACTTTTCCAAACACTTTTTCCCTTGTTATGGACTCTAACTTGTATGATTTGAATGGAACTAACCTGGACTGATGTTGTTTTCAGCAGAATTACCATGATGTTGTTTTATGTGCAGAAAACAAATATTCTCGGAATGACCTGAAACTCCACGGAACATCTTAGAAAAAACAATAAAACATCCTCGCCAAAGATGAAGACTAGGGGGCCCACACCCTTCTCACGAGGGTGCCCCCTCTATTGCGCGCCCCCCTACCTTGTGGGCCCCCTGTTACGTCTCGACTCCAACTCCACCTCCATATATTGAGTTTCGATGAGAAAAAAATAAGAGAGAAGAAATCATTGCTTTTACGATACGGAGCCGCCGCCAAGCCCTAAAACCTCTCAGGAGGGCTGATCTGGAGTACGTTCGGGGCTCCGGAAAGGGGGATTCATCGCCGTCGTCATCATTAACCATCCTCCATCACCAATTTCATGATGCTCACCACCGTGCGTGAGTAATTCCATCGTAGGCTTGCTGGACGGTGATGGGTTGGATGAGATTTATCATGTAATCGAGTTAGTTTTGTTAGGGTTTGATCCCTAGTATCCATTATGTTCTGAGATTGATGTTGTTATGACTTTGCTATGCTTAATGCTTGTCACTAGGGCCCGAGTGCCATGGTTTCAGATCTGAACCTATTTTGTTTTCATGAATATATGTGAGTTCTTTATCCTATCTTGCAAGTCTATAGTCACCTACTATGTGTTATGATCCGGCAACCCCGAAGTGACAATAATCAGGACCACTCCCGGTGATGATCATCGTTTGAGGAGTTCATGTATTGACTATGTGCTAATGCTTTGTTCCGGTTCTCTATTAAAAGGAGGCCTTAATATCCCTCAGTTTTCAATAGGACCCCGCTGCCACGGGAGGGTAGGACAAAAGATGTCATGCAAGTTCTTTTCTATAAGCACGTATGACTATATACGGAATACATGCCTACATTACATTGATGAATTGGAGCTAGTTCTGTGTCACCCTATGTTATGACTGTTACATGATGAACCGCATCCGGCATAATTATCCATCATTGATCTGGTGACTACAAGTTTTCCATATACTGGTTTACGCTTATTTACTTTCCCGCTGCTAC
Source organism: Triticum aestivum (assembly GCF_018294505.1). Taxonomy (NCBI): domain Eukaryota; kingdom Viridiplantae; phylum Streptophyta; class Magnoliopsida; order Poales; family Poaceae; genus Triticum; species Triticum aestivum. The sequence continues at coordinate 357,633,245 of NC_057809.1, forward strand.
TGTTACAATCACTACAAAATACCAAAAACATTACTTTTGCTGTCTTTACTTTTGTTGCAGCTACCATCACTATCATATTACTTTGCTACTAAACACTTTGCTGCAAATACTAAGTTTCCAGGTGTGGTTTAATTGACAACTCAGCTGCTAATACTTGAGAATATTCTTTGGCTCCCCTTGTGTCGAATCAATAAATTTGGGTTGAATACTCTACCCTCGAAAGCTGTTGCGATCCCCTATACTTGTGGGTTATCAAGACTAATTTCTGGCGCCGTTGCCGGGGTGCATAGCTCTATTGCTTGAGTAACTTGGGATTTATATCTGCTGGACACTATGAAGACCTTGAGAGATCCAAAAACCAAGATATATCCCTCAACTACGAGGGGAGGTAAGGAACTGCCATCTAGCTCTGCACTTGATTCACCTTCTGTTATGAGTAAGTTTGTGACACCTACATCTGCTTCTGCTATTCGTTCTGATATGTCGCATGTTATTGATGATGCCACTTCTGCTATGCATGATACTTATGATGAAACTGCTTCTATGCCTGATACCACTGTGCCCCTTAGTGAATTTATTGATGAAAAAATTGCTAGGGCTAGAGAAAAAGAAATTATTGAATCTGAATACGATGATGATAGTGATGATGAAAATATGCCTGTTATTCCTGAGGGTTATCTTTTTGATATGCAATCTTCTGCCGCTATTTTTGCTTGCAAAGATAGATATGAGCTTAAGAGGTTATTAATTAAATGGAACAAAGAATCACTTAGAGATAAAATGAGACCTGACCCCGCTTTTGCTACTTCACCTATTTGTGTTCCTGATAAGGATTATGAATTCTCTGTTGATCCTGATATAATTACTTTGGTTGAATCTGATCCGTTTTATGGCTATGAATCTGAAACTGTTGTGGCACATCCTACTAAGTTAAATGATATAGCTGCCATGTTCACTAATGATGAAAGATCGCGTTACTTTTATATACTCAAAATATTTCCGTTCTCATTAAAGGGTGATGCTAAGATATGGTTTAATTCTCTTGATCCTAGTTGTGTGTGTAGTCCCCAGTATATGATTTATTACTTCTCTGCTAAATATTTCCCTGCTCATAAGAAACAAGCTGCTTTGAGGGAAATATACAACTTTGTGCAAATTAAAGAAGAGAGTCTCCCACAAGCTTGGGGGGAGGCTTCTCAAGTTACTTAATGCTTTGCCTGATCATCCTCTTAAGAAACCTGAAATACTTGATATCTTTTATAATGGACTAACCGATGCTTCCAGAGATTACCTGGATAGTTGTGCTGGTTCTCTTTTCAGGGAAAGAACACCGGATGAAGCTGAAATTCTATTGAATAATATGTTGACAAATGAAAATAATTGGGCACCTCCTGAGCCAGCTCCTGAGCCAACTCCTGCTCCAATTACTGAGCCTATTCCTAAACCAACTCCGAAGAAGAGAGGTGTTCTATTTCTCAGTCCCGAAGATATGCAAGAGGCAAAGAGATATATGAAAGAAAAAGGTATTAAAGCTGAAGGCGTTAAGAATTTACCTCCTATTGAAGAAATACATGGTCTTAATATACCGCCTGTTGAAGAAACATATGATCTTAATTGTTTATTTACTGAAGAACCTCCTGATCCCGATATTCCGACACAGGTAGTAAAGGTAAATTCTCTCTATAGATATGATAAAGCTGAAGTTCCTCCTACTAAAATTGATAGTCAATGCTTGGATGAGTTTGATAACTTTGTGTATAAGCAAGATGACTTCAATGCTTATTTTGGTAGACAACTAAAAGAAAATGCTTATATGATTAGACGCTTGGGCGATTATATGGCTGATATTAAAGGTGAACTTAAACTTGTTAGCAAACATGCTTCTATGGTTACCACTCAAGTAGAACAAGTACTTAAGGCTCAAAAAGAAGTGCTTGATGAAATGAATAGTAAGAAAAATGATTATGTTGTTAGAGTGGCTACTAGAACTGGTAGAACGACTCAGGAACCTTTGTATCCTGAAGGCCACCCTAAGAGAATCGAGCAAGATTCTCAAAGAAATAATATTGATGTTCCTGGTTCTTCTAAAAAGAACAAAAAGAAAAATGATAGAACTTTGCAAACTTCTAGTGAACCTATTGCTGAACCACCTGATAATCCAAATGATATTTCTATGCCAGATGCTGAAACACAATCTGGTAATGAACATGAACCTAGTAAAAATATTAACGATGATGTTCATGATGATGCTCAACCTAGTAATGATAATGATGTAGAAATTGAACCTGCTGCTGATCATGATAACCCACAATCAAAGAATCAACGTTATGATAAAAGAGACTTTGTTGCTAGGAAACATGGTAAAGAAAGGGAACCTTGGGTTCAGAAACCCATGCCTTTTCCTCCGAAACCATCCAAGAAAAAGATGATGAAGATTTTGAGCGCTTTGCTGAAATGATTAGGCCTATCTTTTTGCGTATGAGATTAACTGATGTGCTCAAAACAAATCCTTATGCTAAATATATGAAGGATATCATTACTAATAAAAGAAAGATACCGGAAGCTGAAATTTCCACCATGATTGCTAATTATACTTTTAAGGGTGGAATACGAAAGAAACTTGGAGACCCCGGAGTACCTACTATACCTTTCTCCATTAAAAAGAATTATATTAAAACTGCTTTATGTGATCTTGGAGCCGGTGTTAGTGTTATGCCTCTCTCTTTATATCGTAGACTTGACTTGAATAAGCTGACACCTACTGAAATATCTTTGCAAATGGCTGATAAATCAACTGCTATACCTGTCGGTATTTGTGAGGATGTGCCTGTTGTGGTTGCAAACGTTACTATTTTAACGGACTTTGCTATACTTGATATTCCCGAGGATGATAGTATGTCTATTATTCTTGGAAGACCTTTTCTTAATACTGCAGGGGCTGTTATTGATTGCAACAAAGGCAATGTCACTTTTCATGTTAATGGTAATGAGCATACGGTACACTTTCCGAGGAAACAACCTCAAGTTCATAGTAACAATTCTATTGGGAAAATTCCATCGATTATATTTGGAGGTTTTGAATTTCCTCTTCCTACTGTCAAGAAGAAATGTGATATTCTTATTATTGGGGATGTGCATATCCCCGTTGAGATAACTTAGTGTTATTCAAAATTTCTCCGGTTTCATGATTATCGGAATGAGTTTGTTAACAAGACTTGATCAACCTTGTTAGTGGATTCTTTTTGATGAGCATGAGATGGATGAAACTAGAAGCACAAACTTCTGTACCCCACTTTTACTTTCTGTTATTTATATTAAATAAAGTAAAAATAGTTTTTTCGTCTGTTTCCTGACTTATCTGTGCAATACAAAAATATCCCGAAAATAAAAGTCCTCAAAATGCCATGCCAATTTAATATGATTTTTTCAGGAATATTTGAGGATTTACTGTGCAAAAATTACCGCGGGAGGAGCTGCCACCTGGCCACAAGGGTGGTGGGCGCCCCCCCCCCTATAGGGCGCGCCCCCTGCCTCGTGGCCGCATGGTGGCCCTCCTCCACTTATCCCAACACCCATCTTCTTCCTCTGTCTCACACAAACCCGAAAAACCAACTCAAGCACGAGTTCCAGCCACTTTTGCTGTGATTTTCGATCTCCTTGCTCAAAGCACCTCTCTTAAAACTGCTTGGGGAGATTTTTCCTTGGTATGTGACTCCTCCATTGGTCCAATTAGTTTTTGTTCTAGTGCTTTATTCTTTGCAAATTTGTGCTGCATAGGTGACCATGTTCTTGAGCTTGCATGTCAAATTTATATGGTTCCAAGTAGTTCTAATGCTTGATATAGGCTCTAGGCACTTGTAGGAGTAGTTGCTATCAGTTTTATTGAGCTTGGTTCACTTTTATTTTGAAGTTACTAAAAATTTCAGAATTTTTCAGAAAATGATGAGGAGATTATTGAGGGACTCATCGAGCCAAAGCTTCAAGGAAAAGGCCCCGAAGCCTAAGTATAATTTGCCACGCACCGCGGAGATTCGAGCATGTGAATGGCCTTTTGATGATTTCTTGAGAGCAGCCGGTATCTATGAAGATTTTCATGAATTGGCTCACAATGCAGGCCTCACCACTTTCCTCCACGACCAATGCGATCAGTATCTCTTACTCACAAATACCTTTGTGCAAAACTTTCATTTTTCATTCTAGGAACTCACCACCTAAGGTGGAGTTTCATTTATATGATGAGCATAAGGAGATGTCACTTTATGAATTCTATCAGATTTGTTTAGTCCCTTTTGAGGGCAAGACAGAAGAACCACATCATGATGATGTGGCTGGGTTTATTGATAATATCACTGTAGGAGAAACCAGGAAGGTTTCCGACGCACGAATCACTAGCATAAATTTTCCTGTTTTGCGTTACTTTGCATTATTTGCTAGTCGTTATTTAATTGGACGCGGAAATTGTGGAAACCTTAGTGTCCCTAATTTAATTATTCTGCTCCAAGGTTTATACAGTGATAACACTTTTAGTTTGGGCGGTATTATTGCTAGACGGTTAAATATGAACCGTACTAAGGGCCCCATCTTTGGAGGCATCTATGCCACATGCCTAGCCGCACATTTTAACATACCTATTAGGCATGCTGAGAAGGAAGAAAAGGTGTTGCCCCGTGTTTATCTAGATCATAAAAGTATGGTGGCACATGATTTTATTGTTAAAAATAGGGCAGGGGAGCTTAAATATCAATTGTTCTTTAATAAATATCATCCTGAGACTATTACCTTGCCTGCCCCTTCTTTGTTTGATTTGACTGCAGGCACGTACCTTGTTCCGTTGACGGCTATTCACACCTACCGGAACCCTGCACCAGTCGAGGAGCCAGAACCGGAACCACAATTTGATCCTTCACGGTAGTATAACTATCAATGGGATCCGGACATGATTGCCAGCCAGTGGCAATCGGAGCCTTCTTCTTCCTCATCACAGTACGACCCCAACAACTATTATTATTGATATCCGCTAGGCCAGCCGTGGCCATAGACCAACTTAGGCCAAAAGCCTAAGCTTGGGGAAGTACGTATCTCTCACTGACATTACATTTATGCTCACACACTCATTGCTAGATGTTGGTGCTCATACTTTTTCACTGTAATATCCATGCTAGTTTATTTTCTTTTTCCTACTTTCTTCTTGTGTGTTTGTTAAACCTTAAGAAAAACCAAAAAAATTAGTAGTAGTTTATTTTTCTGCTGTAGTAGTAATAATTAAAAATAAAACCCAAAAATATTTCCCGTTCTTATTTTGCTTGTTGGAAGCTTTCCCATGTAAATAGTTTTATTTCTTTTCTTTTCTTTGGGGGTCAGTAGGAGAAGACCATAATTAAATTGTTGAAGTGGCTCTTATATGCATTATTGTTGATTTAACCCAGAGCCCACATTGCCTTGTCTTCTCCTGTTTATTGAATGCTCGCAGATTCCAGCTTAGTCCAATGCACGTGCACTCTTATTATTATTCACACCGTCCAGTCATGCAAGTGAAAGGCAATTATGATGATATATGATGGACTAACTAAGATGAGAAAAGCTGGTATGAACTCGGCCTCTTTTGTTTTTGTAAATATGATGAGTCCCTCGTTCTTGATTCAGCTTATTATTAATAAACATGTTTGCAATGACAATTAGAGATCATAGTTGCTTGTGCCATGCTTGATTAGCTATGAGTTATAATGACTTACCTTGTATGCCAACATGCTATTGAGATGATTATGATGTGGTATGATGGGGTGGTATCCTCTTTTGAATGATTTAAGTGACTTGACTTGGCACATGTTCACGCATGTAGTTGAAACAAATCAACCTAGCCTTCACGATATTTATGTTCATGGTAGATTATATCCTACTCATGCTTGCATCCAATGTTTATTAATTTTAATGCATGTACATGGCTGTTGTCGCTCTCTAGTTGGTCGCTTCCCGGTCTTTTCCTAGGCTTCACTTGTAGTAAGCGAGAATACGGCTTGTGCATCCGATCCCTTAAACCCCAAACTTATTCCCGATGAGTCAACCATACCTTCCTATATGCGGTATCTACCTGCCGTTCCAAGTAAATTTGTATGTGCCAAACTCTAAACCTTCAAATAAATATTATGTTTTGTATGCTCGAATAGCTCATGTATCAACAAAGGTTGTCCTTATCTTCCATGTTAGGAGGGTTATTCTCAAGAGGAGTGGACTCCGCTCCTCACTCACGAGAAAATGGCTGGTCACCGGGATGCCCAGTCCCATGATTTATGCAAACTAAATCAAAATTAATTGCAAAAAAAACTCCCCCTGGGACCTGATGTATGTTGGAGGCACTCGTTGTTTCGAGCAAGCCATGGATTGATGCTTCTTGGTGGAGGGGGAGTATAAACTTTACCATTCTGTTTGGGAACCGCCTATAATGTGTTTAGCATGGAAGATATCGCCATATCTTAGTTGTTATGTTGACAATGAAAGTATACCGCTCAAAATACAATTTATCTCTATTTCAAAACCGAGCTCTGGCACCTCTACAAATCCCTGCTTCCCTCTGCGAAGGGCCTATCCATTTACTTTTATGTTGAGTCATCACCCTCTTATTAACAAGCACTAGCTGGAGAGCACAGCCGTCATTTGCATTCATCACTGTTAATTTATATTGGGTATGACTATGATTGGATCTCTTTTACCATGAATTACAATGTCTAGTCAGTCCTTCATCTTTAAAGGTGCTCTGCATTTATGTTTTGCGGTCTGAGAAAGGGCTAGCAAGATACCATCTTGTTATATCATATTATGATTGTTTTGAGAAAGTGTTGTCATCCGAGATTTATTATTATGACTTGCTAGTTGATTATGCTATTGATATGAGTAATCATGAGACGTGAGAATTATTGCAAGTGTGGTTAGTTATGATTTATGCTGAAAACTTGAATGACGGCTTGACATAGTTACAACAACAAGAGCAAACAGAGTTTGTAAAAGTTTTTCTTTCTTTCTTTCAGTTTGTCAACTGAATTGCTTGAGGACAAGGAAGGGTTTAAGCTTGGGGGAGTTGATACGTCTCCGTCGTATCTACTTTTCCAAACATTTTTGCCCTTGTTTTGGACTCTAACTTGTATGATTTGAATGGAACTAACCCGGATTGACGCTGTTTTCAGCAGAATTACCATGATGTTGTTTTATGTGCAGAAAACAAATATTCTCAGAATGACCTGAAACTCCACGGAACATCTTAGAAAAAACAATAAAATATCCTTGCCAAAGATGAAGACCAGGGGGCCCACACCCTTCTCATGAGGGTGGGGGCGCCCCCCCCCCCAGGGCACGCCCCCTACCTCGTGGGCCCCCTGTTGCATCTCCGACTCCAACTCCACCTCCATATATTGAGTTCCGATGAGAAAAAACTAAGAGAGAAGAAATCATCGTGTTTTACGATACGGAGCCGCCACCAAGCCCTAAAACCTCTCGGGAGGGCTGATCTGGAGTCCATTCGGGGCTCCGGAGAGGGGGATTCGTCGCCGTCGTCATCATCAACCATCCTCCATCACCAATTTCATGATGCTCACCGCCGTGCGTGAGTAATTCCATCATAGGCTTGCTGGATGGTGATGGGTTGGATGAGATTTATCATGTAATCGAGTTAGTTTTGTTAGGGTTTGATCCCTAGTATCCATTATGTTCTAAGATTGATGTTGCTATGACTTTGCTATGCTTAATGCTTGTCACTAGGGCCCGAGTGCCATGATTTCAGATCTGAACCTATTATGTTTTCATGAATATATGTGAGTTCTTGATCCTATGTTGCAAGTCTATAGTCACCTACTGTGTGTTATGATCCGGCAACCCCGAAGTGACAATAATCGGGACCACTCCCGGTGATGACCATAGTTTGAGGAGTTCATGTATTGACTATGTGCCAATGCTTTGTTTCGGTTCTCTATTAAAAGGAGGCCTTAATATCCTTTAGTTTCCAATAGGACCCCGCTGCCACGGGAGGGTAGGACAAAAGATTTCATGCAAGTTATTTTCTATAAGCACGTATGACTATGTTCGGAATACATGCCTCCATTACTGTCACACCCTAGCTAGTCATGCATTAGAGTGTTGCATCATGTTTACTCTTTCATCAGAAACCTGAAATGGGGATGACAGAACCCCCAGTCCCCTCTGAAACCAATTAGGGTTTACTAAAAACTTTTTTAATGAACCTGAAATGCCCTTCTAAAATGCCCATCCTAACCTCAAGAGTGGTGCACATTTTCCTAGGCCATCCTAGGGTTTTTGAATTAAATCATAAGTATTTGAATTTGGGCATTTAAAATTATATAAAATATTTAAATGCTCAAATAACTCCAAACTAAAATGTTTCATGTTGGAAATAATCCAACTATGGACCAGGAATAGTTTGGTGATTTTTGGAGTTGCCTAAGTATTTTATTTAATTCAACAAAGTTGCAGAAGTATTAAAAAACAGAAAACAGAAAGAAAATGGGAAAAGCTTACCTGGCGCCCAGCACCCGGCCCACCTGCCGGCCCAGCCCAGCACCGCGCCAGCGAGCTGCTTGCCGGCCAGGCAGGCAGGCAGGTGCTCGACGGCGAGCACCGCATGGGTGCCACGCACCTGCTCGCCGCCTCGCCGCCTCCCTCGCCCGGCTAACGCCGTGAATCGGCCTCCCTCTCTCCCCCGAACCTCCCAGACACCCCCTCTCCTCTCCAGCTCCTCTCCCTCGCTCTCCCACGCCATGGCCGACGCCATCGCCGCCACCCCCTCGCCGTAGCCACGCCCTCCGTCAACCCCACGCCGTGCCGCCGTGTCCAGGAGCTCCGCCGCCGTCCACTTCATCGAGCTAGCCGAGCCCCGTGTGCTCGTGCGGCCCGAGACCACCGCACCGACCTCGCCCGAGCTCGCCGTCGCCGGAGATCCCCTTCAACGCCGTCGCCGCCTCAGCTCGTCCCCGACCCCGCCGGTGGCCTCTACGGGAGCGCTGTGAGCCTAGCTACCCCTCCGACCCTCTCTCTCTCATTCCCGAGCCGTGTAGCCACCGCACGAAGATCACACGCACGCACCGCCGCGGATCTCGTCGCCGACGTGCTCCCGGCCATCCTCCGGCCAACCCGCGGTGTCCAACGCACTCACCACGCTGCGTTAGGCCCAACCGTGCACTCCCCGCACCTCACCGATCCCCCTAGCGACAAGTTCGACTTTGGCCGAACTCCGGTGGCCGCCAAAGTCGTCGCCGGCGCCAACTCCGGCCACCCCGACCCCAACGGACTCCACCAAGAGCTGCGGCTCGACCTCAGCTCCTCTCCGGTGGCCTCCGCGGCTCGTTTGGTTGCCGGAACGGCAAAAATCACTTCCGCCGCCGCGTCGGGCTCGCCGGCGGCTAAACGCCGGTGCAGCCGACCCGGGTTTGACCACGGGTGGGCCCTGGTTGACTCCCCTGAGTCAATGACAGGTGGGGCCCAGCCCTGTTAATTAAACAGGTTTAGTTTTAATTAAACTTTAATTAATTAATCACCCTGACACGCGGGACCCACTGTCAGGTTTGACCCGGACGTGTTCCGTTGACCTGCTGACGTCACACTGACGTCAGGCTGACGCAATAATTGATTTTCTGGAATTATTCTAATATAGGAAATTCCAGAATATAATTTAAACTTCAAAAATTCATAACTTTTATTCTGTAACTCCAAATCAGACAAATTATATATGAAAAATGATCAGAAAAATCCAATCTATCCATCTGTACTATTTTCATGCATGACTAAACAAGTTAACTTGATGTTTAATGCAGAACAAGGAAAAACACTTTAAAGGGCCATGTTTGAGTTTGAAATTTGAATCTTTGATTCAAATTGGTTCAAACCCTTCTGGTCTTAGTTGCATTAGCCCAACACACTCATATTGCTATGTTTCATGCATGCATCATATTGTTGCACATTGTTTGGTGATGGTTGTGTATCGGTGTTCTTTGCGGCAGGATCTGCCTCCGAGGAGTACCGTGATTACCCTAACGAAGAACCGTATCAGTGCATCGAACCATCAGGCAAGCAACCAACCATTTGATCATATCGATACAATCCCATGTTCTCGCTCCTGCTCTCTTTTACTGCATTAAGACAACGCGTTTCAAACTGCTGTGTGCTACGGTAGTTGAACCCACTTCCTCTGCATGACCTGTCATTGCCACAGTAACTAGATGAAACCCACTAGCATGTGTAGGAGTTGATTGAGCCATATGTATGTGTTGTTCCTACCTTGCTATGCCTGCTATGCTTAGAGTCGTGTCAGGTCTGGTTCATCTGGGTGATGGGCTAGAGTGAAATGATTATGTCGGTAATGAGAGTGGTGTGGTGAACACGATTTGGTAAAGGTATCGATGAGAGGCCATGTAGGAGTACATGGTGGGTTGTTTCATTGAAGCCGACCTTAAGCACTGAGATCTGTATGTGTGATTTAAGAATCAGCTACTACCATGCATTGGGCCCGAAACCAATGGACCCTCTCGGCTTCTTATTCACCCTAGTTCTCCGTCCAGGAGTTGCAAGTAGTTTCTGGTGTTTGTAGCCTACTGGAGGCCGTGGACAGCGCTGACCGTAGGGGTGGGCTGTGATGCGGTAGGTACGTGGCCGGGTGTACCGAATACCCGTTAGGTATCTCGGGAACCCTGTTCACATCGTTCGGGGCCGTATGGGAAACCTCGGCCGGACTCCCTGCGGATGGAACCTGGATAGGCGATAAACCTGGACTGGAGGCTTAGGTGATTAGGTAGGTCGTGGCCGACACCCACGTTGGGCTTCCGCTTGAAGGTTGCCGAGTACATGTCGTGTAAACGACGGTAAGAGGTGAGAGCGTGTATGAAGAAGTACACCCCTGCAGGGTTATCATGATCTATTCGAATAGCCGCGTCCGCGGTAAAGGACTACTTGGTTGCCTATACAGTTCATAGACAAGTAAATGGAAACTACTAAAAGCCTCAAGATAAGTGTGAGTGCCGAGGATGGCTCTTCCGTAGGAAGACGGAGGTGGATCCTCGGTAGTGTATTGAAGTGGTGAGTAGTGGACTCGTGTGCGCAAAACCATTTCAAGTTGGAGTCTCGTAGGTTAGCCTAGCCAAGAGTCAAAGCTGGCTTGCTGCAATAACTCCACCAACCCTTCTTGATAATATGCATGTATGTAGGATCTGATGTAAGTCTTGCTGAGTACCTTTGTACTCATGTTGCTATAATTTACATTTTTACAGAAGACGCTGCAACCCCTTCTGATGGGTTCTACGTAGACGTTGACATCAATGAGTAGGCTAAAGGCCCAGGTGGTGATCCTGAGCTTGTGAAGGACCACGTAGTATAGCTAGGCTTTCCAAGCCTCTTTTATCTTTCTAGTTGTCTGTACTCAGACAAGTTACTTCCGCTGCTGGTTTGTATGACTGTATGACTTGAATGCTGGGTCGTGAGACCCGTACCTTTGTGTATGTTATGTATGGCTCTCTGAGCCTTAAATAAAGTACTTGTGTCGTAGAGTCATGTTGTGATGCCTTGTTGTATTTGCACATATCGAGCATATTGTGTGTATGATTGAAATGCTTGGTATGTGTGGGATCTGACTATCTAGTTGTTTATCTTTAGTAGCCTCTCTTACCGGGAAATGTCTCCTAGTGTTACCGCTGAGCCATGGTAGCTTGCTACTGCTCTGGAACACTTAGGCTGGCCGGCATGTGTCCTTCTTCGTTCCGGTGTCTGTCCCTTCGGGGAAATGTCACGCATTGAGTACCGGAGTCCTGTTAGCCCGCTACAGCCCGGTTTACCGGAGTCCTGCTAGCCCAGTGCTACAGCCCGGACCCACTTGCTGATGACCGACACGTTCGAAGCTGGGTCATGGATGCCTGTCCCTGTAAGTCTGTGCCACTTTGGGTTTACGACTAGTCATGTCAGCCCGGGCTCCTTATCATATGGATGCTAGCGACACTATCATATACGTGAGCCAAAAGGCGCAAACGGTCCCGGGCAAAGGTAAGGCGACACCCGTGGGGATACCGTGCGTGAGGCCGCAAAGTGATATGAGGTGTTACAGGCTAGATCGATGTGACATCGAGTCGGGGTCCTGACAGCGTTGGCATCAGAGCCGGACTGCCTGTAGGTTCTCCAAGCCAAACTGGTCGATGTTGAGTCTAGAAATTCTTTAGTTATATGTAGGGGAATTGTTTGTGGGTTGGAACGTAAGGCTCTTTTTACTCCTTTATCTTATGACATTCTGATCTGAGTCAGTCTATTCTTCCACCGGGGGTTAAGGAATTAGGATCTATTCTCTCTATCAGGATCACGTGTTACTAATCAGTAGTACCTTATAAGTTTGATGGATACAAGCCTAGTTCAATTCTACTACCACATTATGTTGCTAGGATGGACTCAGAACTTGATATGATGATGATGAGTGTGTATGTAATCCTTTGTCAAATGTCTCAAAATCCTTCTTGAGCATTTACAGCTGTTATGCTGCCGAAATTTTGCTAGAAATTCTAATGCCTTTGCATTATGATTGTGCTTTCAGATGGCCACTCGCGACCTCAATCAAGTGGTTCGCCTGACTCGATGCCTAGATGTACCCGGCCATACTGCCATGTTGGTCAGGGTAATGACTGAGGCTGGATACCGTTGGTATCCTGAGTACACGGTCGAAGAGCAATTCCGAGACTTTAATCAAAGCCAGTATCTCTGCACTGTCAGGATATTTCCATCTTATCCTGGGTCCACCGAGCCCCTTCACTGCTCCTATGGACTCGGGGTTACTATTGAGATGGCTGTGCAGGACGCCGCCTACTCTATGATGACCATCATGCGAGTCAGATCTGGTCTATTTCGGGACTCTGATTTCCGGTATATGCCAGGATCACTTCCGGGAGCACAAGGGTATCTCCAGGCTATCTATGCTGACCCCACTCAGGAGGATTCACGGACTCGCACCACTGCTGAGATGCTCGAGGATAAGGACCGTGAAAATCGGGCCTTGAGGTTAGAGCTCTTCAATACCCGTGCTGACCACTGGGCCACATTGACTCGGTTTGCACCGGCGGTGCAAGCTGGATATTCGGATATGCGCGATCTCTATCCTGTGAGATCTGCTCTGCCAGACGTGATGGGTTGGCGTGATGTAGGAGGCATCACCCCACCTCGCGGTCCCCGCAGGCCACCGTCTGTTGGTCCAAGACCTCATCCTAGTCCCTATGGTCCACAAGCTCCGCGAGATCGTCTGTTTCCGGATGATCATGTTGAGCTTCCAGGCTATGGAGGTGACTTCTACGAGGACTACTACGGATCGGTCTGAGTTAGTGGTAGTATCACTAGTTCGCACTATCTGTGTCGTCTATCGTCCCGCGTGACTCGTGGGATATGACCTAGTTTGTACTCTTTCCGGAGGTGTAGAAAAATAATGTATAGGAGCTTGGAATGCCTCCGATGAGATGTAATCCTCTTTTCACCGTAATAGTACTTTGTTTGGTCTTGTACTAAACCCTGTATGGTGTGTATGACGATGGAATAAAGAAGCAGTTTCTGTATCTACCATGTCATACGGATGATCATCTTGCATTTCGAGTTATTCCTTACATTTTGTATCCTATGTCGGAATTTTATCATTCTGACTAAATCATTGTCTTGTTTACCTAGGATGGTCAACACGCGCACTAACCCTGCTCCTCAAGAGCAGGCCGAAGGCAGTGAAGTCAGGAATGCAAATCTGCCTCATCCTCCTTCCCTAGCCGAGGTTATGATGGAAGCCGAAAGAAACAAGCGGGAGACCAACCGTTTGTTGGAGCGTATTGAACAGAACACAGCACACCATCAGAGGACTAACGTGGTGTCACTCAGTGATTTTATCAAATTACATCCACCCACGTTCCACCACTCCGTCGAGCCTCTCGACGCTGATGACTGGCTTCGCAGTATCTCTCACAAGCTGCGTTCCGCGCTAGTAGCTGAGGCTGACAAGGTCACCTTTGCTGCATATCATCTTGAAGGCCCCGCCAGTCTATGGTGGGAGAATTATGGAGCTATGCGCCCAGCGGGCCATGTCACTACTTGGGCTGAATTCAGCGAGGCTTTCCGTGAACATCACATTCCGGAGGGTCTCATGGACCGTAAACGTGAGGAATTTTGCAGTTTCACTCAGGGCCGACTCTCTGTGGATGCTTACAGCAGGGAGTTCGGTAACCTCGCACGATATGCAACTGAGGAAGTTTCTACTGATGCCAAGAAGCAAGCAAGGTTCCGTAAGGGACTTAGTCCTGAGCTTCGCCGCGACCTCCGTCTGCATGAGTGCACATCTTTTCAGAAGCTTGTTAACAAGGCCATCAGTGCTGAAACTGGTCAGACTGATTATGACGCAACACGCAAGCATGGCCGTGACATGGGTTCCTCATCCGGTGCTGGTCCTCAGAAGCGCCGCGTGTGGGTGCCCAACACCGCCCTGCCACCCAGGTTCACACCGAGGCCATCTTTCCAGGCGCCTCGCCCTGTTCAACAGTCTGCTCCAGCCAAGCCCTATGGGGGTCCAACCAACAATGCTCCTCCACGTACCAGTTCCGTGACTTGTTTCAAGTGTGGGGAATCTGGCCACTATATGCGTGAGTGTCCCCAGACCAACCCCAACCAATCTGCTAAAGCTGTTGGCCGTGGCAAGCCGACAGGGAAAGTGTTCCACGCCAAGCCGGCCACCGCTCACGTGGCCATGTCAACTGTATCTCTGCCGAAGAAGCTCAAGAAGATCCCAACGTCGTTCTCGGTACGCTCCTTGTTAATTGCCACCCGGCATCTGTTCTTTTCGATACAGGAGCCTCTCATTCATTTATATCCGAGAACTATGCTCGTTTGCATAACACCGCATTCTGTGACATGCCATCCACTATGGAAATTTCTACTCCCGGTTCTAGATGGCAGACTTCCAGGGTAAGTTATGGAAATGAAATCCAAGTCGACAGACTTGTTTTCCTTGCATCTTTGATAGCTCTCAAATTTTCAGATATTAATATCATTTTGGGTATGGACTGGATGTCAGCTCATCATGCCAAAATTGATTGCTTCTCTAGGACTGTTCAACTCACTCACCCTTCGGGCAAGATAGTCAATGTCTTGACCCGATTAGCCAAGCGACAATTATATTCTCTTAACGCCAGCCCTTTGCCAGACCTTGAGGACGTTCCGGTAGTCCGTGACTTCCCGGATGTCTTCCCAGAGGAATTGCCAGGTGTTCCACCTGACAGGGATGTTGAGTTCGTAATAGACCTCATTCCAGGAACCGTTCCGATTGCTAGAAGACCCTATAAGATGGCACCACTAGAACTAGCCGAGCTTAAGAAACAACTCGATGAGTCCTTGAAAAAGGGTTTCATCCGACCTAGTTCATCTCCGTGGGCTTGCCCCGTCCTCTTCGTCAAGAAGAAGGATGGTACGGACCGGATGGTTGTAGATTATCGACCTGTCAATTTGGTCACAATCAAGAACAAATATCCGCTCCCTAGGATCAACGACCTGTATGATCAGCTCGCTGGATCCTCAGTCTTCTCCAAAATGGATTTGAGGTTGGGCTACCATCAAATCAAAATCAGAAACGGGGACATTCCTAAAACGGCCTTTGTTACTCGTTATGGCCAATACGAGTACACCGTCATGTCCTTCGGTTTAACCAACGCTCCAGCCACCTTTTCTCGGTTAATGAACTCAATCTTCATGGAGTATTTGGATAAATTCGTCGTAGTTTATCTCGATGATATACTCATCTACTCCAAGAACGAGGAAGAACATGCCGAACATCTAAGGCTAGTGTTGAAGAAACTTCGAGAGCATCGCCTTTATGCCAAATTTTCTAAATGTGAATTTTGGTTGTCAGAAGTGACCTATCTGGGTCATGTAATATCTGGTAAAGGTATTGCTGTTAACCCTGAGCGAGTTCAAGCCGTCCTTAATTGGACTCCACCTGAATCGGTCAAGCAAGTTCGGAGTTTTCTGGGCTTAGCGAGCTATTGTCGTCGCTTTGTCGAGAACTTCTCCAAAGTTGCCAAACCTCTAACCGAACTCCTCAAGAAAGATAAGAAGTTCGAATGGACTCCACAATGTGAGCACAGCTTTCAGGAACTGAAAAGACGCCTGACTTCTGCTCCCGTACTGGTACCGCCAGACTTCTCCAAGGACTTTGTTATCTACTGCGACGCCTCGCGACAAGGACTAGGTTGCATTCTCATGCAAGATCGACACGTAATTGCCTACGCTTCACGGCAATTGCACCCACATGAGGAGAATTATCCTACTCATGATCTAGAGCTTGCAGCCGTAGTCTATGCACTTAAGACCTGGCGACATTACCTCCTCGGTAACCGTTGCGAAATATTCACTGATCACCAAAGTCTGAAGTACATTTTCACCCAACCGGATTTGAATCTCAGGCAAAGACGTTGGGTTGAGTTGATCACAGATTTCGACTTAGGAATAACTTACACCCCAGGGAAAGCCAACGTCATGGCTGATGCGCTAAGTCGTAAATCTTATTGTAACAACCTTAATGCTACAACAAAGTCAACCGCTTCTCCATGAGGAATTTCGGAAGCTTAACCTTCACATTGTTCCTCAAGGTTTTCTTTCCACCTTGGTGGCAAAACCTACCCTTACGGATCAGATCATCAAAGCACAGAAGGTAGATCCGGGAATTTCCCGCATCAAGAGAAACATCAAGAAAGGAATTGCGAATTGTTTCTCCATTACTGATCAAGGGGTCGTATACTTCGGGAATCGACTAGTGGTTCCCAAGGTGCGAAACCTGAGGCGATTGATCCTTAAGGAGGCTCATGAATCTCCTCTCACCATTCATCCCGGTAGTACTAAGATGTATCAGGACCTACGCCAGAGGTTCTGGTGGACTAGGATGAAGAGAGAAATTGCTCAGTATATTGCTAACTGCGACGTCTGTCGTCGTGTAAAAGCAGAGCATCAACGGCCTGCTGGCACCCTTCAACCCTTAGCTATTCCTGAATGGAAATGGGATAAAATTGGTATGGATTTCATTACCGGTTTTCCCAGGACCAAGAGAGGGAATAATGCTATCTTCGTCGTTGTCGATCGTCTTTCCAAAGTAGCCCATTTCCTACCTGTTCGTGAGAGTATAACCGCTAGTCAATTGGCAGACTTATACATCTCCCGGATAGTGTCTCTCCATGGTGTTCCTTTGGAAATTAATTCGGATCGAGGAAGTCTTTTCACCTCTCGATTTTGGGAAAGTTTCCAAAATGCTATGGGAACCCGTCTCTCCTTTAGCACCGCTTTCCACCCTCAGTCGAGTGGTCAAGTGGAACGCGTCAACCAGATCCTAGAAGACATGCTTCGAGCCTCTGTCATCTCATTCGGAATGGATTGGGAGAAATGCCTTCCATTTGCCAAATTTGCTTACAACAACAGCTATCAATCTAGCTTGGGTAAAGCCCCTTTTGAAGTTCTCTATGGACGACGGTGTCGAACACCCCTTAACTGGTCAGAGACCGGGGAAAGACAATTCTTTGGCCCGGATATGATTCAGGAAGTAGAAGAACAAGTTCGCATCGTTCGTGAAAAGTTGAAAACAGCCCAATCTCGTCAAAAGAGTCAGTATGACCGAAAACATAAGGCTATGACTTTCGAGGTTGACGAGAAGGCTTACCTTCGGGTTACCCCTCTGAAGGGAACCCATCGTTTCGGTATCAAAGGCAAATTGGCTCCTCGTTACATTGGACCTTTTCGCATTCTCGCCAGACGAGGAGAAGTTGCCTACTAGTTGGAACTACCTCCGCACCTCTCCAGAGTCCACGATGTCTTCCACGTTTCTCAACTCAGGCGTTGCTTCTCGGATCCTATCCTTGGAGTGGACCACGAAACGCTTGATCTCCAAGATAATCTTACATATCGAGAGTACCCCATTCGTATCCTCGATCAGGCCGAGCGTACCACTCGACGTCATAATATCAAGTTTCTCAAAGTTCAATGGTCGCACCATTCTGAGGATGAAGCAACTTGGGAAAGGGAGGATTGTCTTCGACTTGAGTATCCCGCCTTCTTTCCGGAGGAACCCAAATCTCAGGACGAGATTCTTTTGAGTGGGGGTGAGTTGTCACACCCTAGCTAGTCATGCATTAGAGTGTTGCATCATGTTTACTCTTTCATCAGAAACCTGAAATGGGGATGACAGAACCCCCAGTCCCCTCTGAAACCAATTAGGGTTTACTAAAAACTTTTTCAATGAACCTGAAATGCCCTTCTAAAATGCCCATCATTTTTGTCTTGGTTCAGAACCTCTGCCAAAAGTGGTGCACATTTTCCTAGGCCATCCTAGGGTTTTTGAATTAAATCATAAGTATTTGAATTTGGGCATTTAAAATTATATAAAATATTTAAATGCTCAAATAACTCCAAACTAAAATGTTTCATGTTGGAAATAATCCAACTATGGACCAGGAATAGTTTGGTGATTTTTGGAGTTGCCTAAGTATTTTATTTAATTCAACAAAGTTGCAGAAGTATTAAAAAACAGAAAACAGAAAGAAAATGGGAAAAGCTTACCTGGCGCCCAGCACCCGGCCCACCTGCCGGCCCAGCCCAGCACCGCGCCAGCGAGCTGCTTGCCGGCCAGGCAGGCAGGCAGGTGCTCGGCGACGAGCACCGCATGGGTGCCACGCACCTGCTCGCCGCCTCACCGCCTCCCTCGCCCGGCTAACACCGTGAATCGGCCTCCCTCTCTCCCCCGAACCTCCCAGACACCCCCTCTCCTCTCCAGCTCCTCTCCCTCGCTCTCCCACGCCATGGCCGACGCCATCGCCGCCACCCCCTCGCCGTAGCCACGCCCCCCGTCAACCCCACGCCGTGCCGCCGTGTCCAGGAGCTCCGCCGCCGTCCACTTCATCGAGCTAGACGAGCCCCGTGTGCTCGTGCGGCCCGAGACCACCGCACCGACCTCGCCCGAGCTCGCCGTCGCCGGAGATCCCCTTCAACGCCGTCGCCGCCTCAGCTCGTCCCCGACCCCGCCGGTGGCCTCTACGGAAGCGCTGTGAGCCTAGCTACCCCTCCGACCCTCCCTCTCTCTTTCCCGAGCCGTGTAGCCACCGCACGAAGCTCACACGCACGCACGGCCGCGGATCTCGTCGCCGACGTGCTCCCAGCCATCCTCCAGCCAACCCGCGGTGTCCAACGCACTCACCACGCTGCGTCGGGCCCAACCGTGCACTCCCCGCACCTCACCGATCCCCCTAGCGACAAGTTCGACTTTGGCCGAACTCCGGTCGCCGCCAAAGTCGTCGCCGGCGCCAACTCCGGCCACCCCGACCCCAACGGACTCCACCAAGAGCTACAGCTCGACCTCAGCTCCTCTCCGGTGGCCTCCGTGGCTCATTTGGTTGCCGGAACGGCAAAAATCACTTCCGCCGCCGCGTCGGGCTCGCCGGCAGCTAAACGCCGGTGCAGCCGACCCGGGTTTGACCACGGGTGGGCCCTGGTTGACTCCCCTGAGTCAATGACAGGTGGGGCCCAGCCCTGTTAATTAAACAGGTTTAGTTTTAATTAAACTTTAATTAATTAATCACCCTGACACGCGGGACCCACTGTCAGGTTTGACCTGGACCTGTTCCGTTGACCTGCTGACGTCACACTGACGTCAGGCTAACGCAATAATTGATTTTCTGGAATTATTCTAATATAGGAAATTCCAGAATATAATTTAAACTTCAAAAATTCATAACTTTTATTCTGTAATTCCAAATCAGACAAATTATATATGAAAAATGATCAGAAAAATCCAATCTATCCATCTGTACTATTTTCATGCATGACTAAACAAGTTAACTTGGTGTTTAATGCAGAACAAGGAAAAACACTTTAAAGGGCTATGTTTGAGTTTGAAATTTGAATCTTTGATTCAAATTGGTTCAAACCCTTCTGGTCTTAGTTGCATTAGCCCAACACACTCATATTGCTATGTTTCATGCATGCATCATATTGTTGCACATTGTTTGGTGATGGTTGTGTACCGGTGTTCTTTACGGCAGGATCTGCCTCCGAGGAGTACCGTGATTACCCTAACAAAGAACCGTATCAGTGCATCGAACCATCAGGCAAGCAACCAACCATTTGATCATATCAATACAATCCCATGTTCTCGCTCCTTCTCTCTTTTACTACATTAAGACAACGCGTTTCAAACTGCTGTGTGCTACGGTAGTTGAACCCACTTCCTCTGCATGACCTGTCATTGCCACAGTAACTAGATGAAACCCACTAGCATGTGTAGGAGTTGATTGAGCCATATGTATGTGTTGTTCCTACCTTGCTATACCTGCTATGCTTAGAGTCGTGTCAGGTCTGGTTCATCTGGGTGATGGGCTAGAGTGAAATGATTATGTCGGTAATGAGAGTGGTGTGGTGAACACGTTTTGGTAAAGGTATCGATGAGAGGCCATGTAGGAGTACATGGTGGGTTGTTTCATTGAAGCCGACCTTAAGCACTGAGATCTGTATGTGTGATTTAAGAATCAGCTACTACCATGCATTGGGCCCGAAACCAATGGACCCTCTCGGCTTCTTATTCACCCTAGTTCTCCGTCCAGGAGTTGCAAGTAGTTTCTGGTGTTTGTAGCCTACTGGAGGCCGTGGACAGCGCTGACCGTAGGGGTGGGCTGTGATGCGGTAGGTACGTGGCCGGGTGTACCGAATACCCGTTAGGTATCTCGGGAACCCTGTTCACATCGTTCGGGGCCGTATGGGAAACCTCGGCCGGACTCCCTGCGGATGGAACCTGGATAGGCGATAAACCTGGACTGGAGGCTTAGGTGATTAGGTAGGTCGTGGCCGACACCCACGTTGGGCTTCCGCTTGAAGGTTGCCGAGTACATGTCGTGTAAACGACGGTAAGAGGTGAGAGCGTGTATGAAGAAGTACACCCCTGCAGGGTTATCATGATCTATTCGAATAGCCGCGTCCGCGGTAAAGGACTACTTGGTTGCCTATACAGTTCATAGACAAGTAAATGGAAACTACTAAAAGCCTCAAGATAAGTGTGAGTGCCGAGGATGGCTCTTCCGTAGGGAGACGGAGGTGGATCCTCGGTAGTGTATTGAAGTGGTGAGTAATGGACTCGTGTGCGCAAAACCATTTCAAATTGGAGTCTCGTAGGTTAGCCTAGCCAAGAGTCAAAGCTGGCTTGCTGCAATAACCCCACCAACCCTTCTTGATAATATGCATGTATGTAGGTACTGATGTAAGTCTTGCTGAGTACCTTTGTACTCATGTTGCTATAATTTACATTTTACAGAAGACGCTGCAACCCCTTCTGATGGGTTCTACGTAGACGTTGACATCAACGAGTAGGCTAAAGGCCCAGGTGGTGATCCTGAGCTTGAGAAGGACCACGTAGTATAGCTAGGCTTTCCAAGCCTCTTTTATCTTTCTAGTTGTCTGTACTCAGACAAGTTACTTCCGCTGCTGGTTTGTATGACTGTATGACTTAAATGCTGGGTCGTGAGACCCGTACCTTTGTGTATGTTATGTATGGCTCTCTGAGCCTTAAATAAAGTACTTGTGTCATAGAGTCATGTTGTGATGCCTGGTTGTATTTGCACATATCGAGCATATTGTGTGTATGATTGAAATGCTTGGTATGTGTGGGATCTGACTATCTAGTTGTTTATCTTTAGTAGCCTCTCTTACCGGGAAATGTCTCCTAGTGTTACCGCTGAGCCAGGGTAGCTTGCTACTGCTCTGGAACACTTAGGTTGGCCGGCATGTGTCCTTCTTCGTTCCTGTGTCTGTCCCTTCGGGGAAATGTCACGCATTGAGTACCGGAGTCCTGTTAGCCCGCTACAGCCCGGTTTACCGGAGTCCTGCTAGCCCAGTGCTACAGCCCGGACCCACTTGCTGATGACCGACACGTTCGAAGCTGGGTCATGGATGCCTGTCCCTGTAAGTCTGTGCCACTTTGGGTTTACGACTAGTCATGTCAGCCCGGGCTCCTTATCATATGGATGCTAGCGACACTATCATATACGTGAGCCAAAAGGCGCAAACGGTCCCGGGCAAAGGTAAGGCGACACCCGTGGGGATACCGTGCGTGAGGCCGCAAAGTGATATGAGGTGTTACTGGCTAGATCGATGTGACATCGAGTCGGGGTCCTGACAATTACATTGATGAATTGGAGCTACTTCTGTGTCACCCTATGTTATGACTGTTACATGATGAACCGCATCCGGCATAATTATCCATCACTGATCCCATGCCTACGAGTTTTCCATATACTGGATTACACTTATTTACTTTCCTGCTGCTACTGTTACAATCACTACAAAATACGAAAAACATTACTTTTGCTGTCTTTACTTTTGTTGCCGCTACCACCACTATCATATTACTTTCCTACTAAACACTTTGCTGCAGATACTGACTTTCTAGGTGTGGTTGAATTGACAACTCAGCTACTAATACTTGAGAATATTCTTTGGCTCCCCTTGCGTCGAATCAATAAATTTGGGTTGAATACTCTACCCTCGAAAGCTGTTGCGATCCCCTATACTTGTGGGTTATCAGAGTATTCAACCCAAATTTATAGATTCGACACAAGGGGAGACAAAGAATATTTGTAGGTATTAGTACCTGAGTTCTCAATTCAAGCACATCTAGAGATTAATTATCTGCAACAACGTGATTAGTAGCAAAGTAATATGATGAGTAGAAGGGACCAATACATGTCATGCGAGTCTGGCGAGCGGTGAGATATGGTGCCGGGCTTTCCCGGTCCCTCTTCCTCACCTCCACTCTTTTGGAACAGTGTGACAGCGGCTGGCACAAGAGTCACACCAGTGCGGATGGCCTTGCCAGAGCATACTTGCCGGGGCATCAATCAATGGATTCATACCCGAGTTTCACTCGGGATTTCCCAATGCAGGGTAAATGTTGAACTGAGTATCGCACGGTACTTGTCGACATTGATGATGCCAGCGCCAAAGCAGCTCGATTGCCGAAGAGGGAGAGAGAGGGAAAAGAGGAACCACTTTCCCAGGTACCTTGCCCCTTCTCCCCGAATGGCGCCCGAGCTGCAGTTACACCGCCCAGGGCGCCTAGGAAGAGCATATCACCGCCGGCACTGATATTTACCACGGCTGCGACCACGGTGGGATGAGATGACGAACAACACGAGTGCAGGGACGACCATGCTCCCCCGCTCTGTCTTTACATCCCCATGGGCGTCACTGACGTCAAAAGCTTTGCCTGGGCTGCAATGGATACAATGTGTTGCCGATGCTTTCAGGTTCATGCAAGTGATCCCCCTACCTGGCGCACTAAAGATGTCGTGGGAAACCATGGCCACCTATGGGACCAAGAGCCCCTTGCTGGTTCAGCAGGGGGGTGGCACGTTGCACAAAGAGCAAAAGAGCGTGGAACAGCACGGCAGAGATCACGTGGGCAGGTTTTACCCAGGTTCGGGCTGCCGCAAGGCGTAAAACCCTACTCCTGCCTTGGTGGATTGATGTTTGCCCGGCAGGGTTTGCCTCGGGCGAGAACGGATACGCGCCTAAGGACGTGGGAGGGTCCGAAACCTTTGTACAGTTGCCATGGGCCTCCTTTTATAGGTCAAGGGTTCACCATAGTGGAAAATCAGTCATTATGCACTGATTAGATAGAAAATAGTGTTATCACACCGAACTCTACAGGCTGACAGGGCACATTAAATGCGCCGCTTAATTTCACATCGTAGCTTACCCGGCAGGCCCTGCAGGGCTGTTTTGCCAACTTCTCGCCTGCTTTCTTGACACATCTCAGGACAGGTGTCATTTGGAGGTGTTTCCTATAGGAAGTGGCTGCCATGTGGCAAATAGCAGCCACTTAGTCACTTTGGAGCTTGACACCGCACTAATCGATGATGTGCGTCATGATGAGGTGGTGCAGCGAGGTGGTTCTGCCTCCATAAGCCCGAGCAGGTCTGTCGGGACAACCCAAAGGCTTGCTTTCGGGGAGTAACCCCATCCTTTCCATGCTCTCCTGCCCGGCAAGGGGAGGTTTTTCCCTTAGTGATAGCTTGCTACTCTGGTTCTTCTTGGTCTTCTGGAGAACTGATTCCTTGGTTTTGTAGCCTTGCCGTGTTGGCGGCTTGCCATTCATGCACAAGTCAGGGGGAAACAAGCACCCCTGTTTGTTTACTCCGACAATATTGGTCCTCCCATGATGAGAGGATCGTTGGTGATGTCGATGGGTTCGATTTCCCCCTCCTGAAGGGAAGTTTCCCCGGCAGAATCGCTCCGCTAGAGAGCAAAAGTGCTCCTGTCCAGGTTCTGCCTCGATACGGCGGCGCTTCGTCCCGAAAGTATTATCATTATTTTTCTAGGGAAAATAGCCTCATATAGGAGAATATGGGCAGTGGAGGCCTACCGGGAGACCCACGAGCCCTGGGTGGGGCGCCCCCTGAGCTCGTCGCTCTTTGGTTGCCCCCTTTCTGGTAATTCTTCTTCCAGTATTTCTATACATTCGAAAATAATTGGCCGTAAATTTCCAGGTCATTTGGAGCTATGGAGAATATCTATCTCTGATGTAGCTTTTTCAGGTCTAGAATTCCAGTTGCCGGCAATATCCATCTTTGTGAAACTTGCAAAATAAGATAGAAAAGGCATTAGAATAGCATCATAAAGTGAAATAATGACCCAAAATATAATAATAACAGTAGAAAAACATGATGCAAAATGGATGTATCAACTCCCCCCAGCTTAGACCTTGCTTGTCCTCAAGCGAAAGCCGAACTCGATAATCAAGACCACATGTGTAAAGGAGAGAGAGAGAGGTTTCGATAAAGCAAACATACGGACATGAAAGAATCATGATCATTATGATAACAACAATATATCATCATAAAACTTCTCATGCTAATGTAACAATTCATTCACAAGCTAAAGTATGAACCATAAACTTCATTGGAAACTGACAAAATATGATCTCAGTCATCAAAATAATTGCAATCTATCATATTTTCTGAAAGAGTCTATGTAAGATCTTTGTTTAGCAAGTTCACATACTCAACTATCATTTAGTGTTATATGATGGCTGGCACACACGGCATACTTGTAGAGCAAAAGTTTCAGTCAAACACATAGGAAGATGGGGGTTTATATTTCACCTCCCAACTTATTTACCTCAAGGATAATGTCACCAATAATAACTCATGATCACCTACATCCAACTAGATATATATGCCTAGATCTGTCCCCACCACATGATGCTTGCCAAATAGATAATAAATAGAACATAATAGGGATGAAAATTACTAACTCTTGCATAAAAGTATATACAAAAAAGTAAAAGATAAGCCCTTCGCAGAAGGAAGCAGAGGTTGTTTTGCGCTTTTTATTTTTGGATGTGCAAGCTCTTAATGGAAAGGAACGTCACTTTATGTTGCCCCTTGTGATAGCAACATTTATTATGCAGTCCATCACTTTTATTTCTTCACCATCACAAGTTTGTACAATGATTATTTTCCCTTACAATAAAAGATCATGCATATTTAGGAGCAATTTTTATTGCTTTATGCACCGATAAAAACTTACTTGAAGGCTCTTATTCAATCCATAGGTAAATATGGTGGACTCTCATGGCAAGATATTTTGTAGAAGGGTTTTTTGATGCCCAAGTAATATCTCTACATAGTGCGAATTTTGGCTAGGAAAATATCCTAAGCAAGCACCACATGTTAGAGGATCAATGACAATATAAGTTATGTGTGAATATAAGCAAACATTACTCATTACGTTGTCTTCCTTGTCCAACTCTTTGATCAAACATAGAATATTTGATGGGGCTCACAATCATAAAAGATGTCCAAGATAGTATATTTATATGTGAGAGCTCTCTTTCTTTATTATTTTTTCATGAATTGCCTCAGCGACCAATGGTATGTTTGTTAACTCCCAACAAATCTTGTCAACAATACATCTTTTATGTGAAGTCAATACTCCCCATGTGATTAGTGTATGACTTTTTGTTCTTTCCATGGATAAGATTAAAGAAAGTAAGCAACAAACTCAAACTACTCTTTATTATATAACTCTCACACTCGATTACATAGATAGATAGATAATGAAACAAGAACTCAAACTAAATCATACTAAAACTTTATTCTTCTAAATCATGAAATAACTAAGGGTAGAACATAGATAGATAACGATGGTAAAAGTGATGGTGATACGATACCGGGGCACCTCCCCCATGCTTGGGACAAGCCAAGGGTGGTGCCCATACCCATGTACTCAAGTTTCTTTCTTTGGTGGTGGCGGTGCAATATTCTTGGCGGTGATACCCTTGAGGATGCGATTTTCCTCCTTGAACTTATTAACTTGATGTTTAATCTCCATGATTTCCTTATGGAGCTTGTCGGTGACAGTCAAAGCACCATCAACCCAAGGATGCAGCTTGGCTGACGAAGATGAAACAACACTCTTTGGAAGTTATGATAAGAACTAAATTGAATATTGGGAGGTTTAACCGAATCTGGTAGGCTTGATTTCTTGAACTCCACATGCATATCTCCTGGTTGAGGTAGAAGGGATTCCTCTTCTTCTTCCAAGCTAGAATCGTCCATCCTCTTCAAATCGGCATGCAGCTCCTCAACCATGGACCACCCATAAGGATCAATATAGCCATAGATCCTTGGATTGGCAACATAATGTGAAACATACCTCTCCCCATCCAAGTCTTGAGATGACATAATGTCTGATCTGCTAGAAAACTAGCACAAAACAAGAACAATGGAGAAACTTGCGATGCGGTGGTCAAAACAGCTTGGTGTATATACAATACTCTTTTCCTGTGCAGGATGATACGTCCATTTTGCATCATTTTTACCTACTATTATTTATGATTTTGTATGCATAATAATGCTTTCTGGAGTAATTCTAATGCCTTTTCTCTCATAATATGCAAGGTTCACACAAAGAGGGAGAATTCTGGCAGCTGGAAATCCGGACCTGGAAAAGCTATGTCAGACCACCTATCCTGCACAACTCCAAACAAGCAAAAAATTCACGAGGTTTTTTGATGGAATAAATAAGAAATACTTGAGCAAATAACCATCGGAGGGGGGCCACATGGTGAGCACAAGACACCAGGGCACGCCTGGCCCCCAGGCATGCCCTGGTGGGTTGTGCTCAGTACAGCCCACCTCTGGTGCCCATCTTTTGGTATATAAGTCACTTGGACCTAGAAAAAATAAGGGGAGGATTTTCGGGACAGAGCGCTGCCGTCTCGAGGCGAAACTTGGGCAGGAGCACTTTTGCTCTCTGGCGGGGCCATTCCGCTGGTGGAACTTCCCTCCCGGAGGGGAAATCACTGTTATCATCATCACCATCAACTCTCCCATCTTGGGGAGGGCAATCTCCATCAACATCTTCAATAGCATCATCTCCTCTCAAACCTTAGTTCATCTCTTGTGTTCAATCTTTGTACCAGAACTATAGATTGGTGCTTGTGGGTGACTAGTAGTGTTGATTACATCTTGTAGTTGATTACTAAATGGTTTATTTGGTGGAATATTATATGTTCAGATCCAATATGCTATTGAATACCCCTCTGATCTTGAGAATGATTATCATTTGTGAGAAGTTACTTTTGTTCTTGAGGTCACGGGAGAAATCTTGTGCAAGTAATCATGTGAACTTGATATGTGTTCGATATTTTGATATTATGTATGTTGTGATTCCCTTAGTGGTGTCATTTGAATGTCAACTACATGAAACTTCACCATATTTGGTCCTAAGGGAATTCATTGTGGAGTAGTTATTAGATGATGGGTTGCGAGAGTGACAGAAGCTTAAACCCTAGTTTATGCGCTATTTCGTAAGGGACCGATTGGATCCAAAAGTTTAATGCTATGGTTAAAATTTATTCTTAATATTTTTCTCGTAGTTACGGATGCTTGCGAGTGGGTTAATCATAAGTAGGATGCTTCTTCAAGTAAGAACATCACCTAAGCACTGGTTCACCCACATATCAAATTATCAATGTAGCGAACACGAATCAAATCAACATGATGAAAGTGACTAGATGAAATTCCCGTGTACCCTCAAGAACGCTTTGCTTATAATAAGAGACCGTTTTGGCATGCCCTTTGCCTCCAAAGGATTGGGCTACCTTGCTACACTTTTTTACTACTATCGTTACTTGCTCATCACAAATTATCTAGCTATCAAACTACTATGTTACTTACAATTTCAGCACTTGCAGACATTACCTGCTGAAAAACACTAGTCATTTCCTTCTGCTACTCATTGGGTCGACACTCTTACTTATCTAAAATACTACAATCGATGCCATATACTTGTGGGTCATCAAAGCTCTTTTCTGGCGCCGTTGCCTGGGAGTGAAGCGCTCTTGGTAAGTGGAAATTGGTAAGGAAAAATTATTAATATGTGCTGAAATTTATTGTCACTTGTTACTATGGAAAACAATCCTTTCAGGGGTTTGTTCGGGGTATATTCACCTCAACTGGAACCACAATTATTTACCCCTCAACCGACTGCACCTACTGAAAATATTGAATATGGAATTCCTTTGGGTATGATAGAACAACTGTTAGCTAATCCTTATGCAGGGGCATCTTCTAGTAATAGCTCCGATCGTCCATCTTATGTCGGACCAAGTGAAAGTTCCATTCGAGATGCAACCACCAAAACATGCTTATGGCATTGTGATGATTATATGATGCGTGTGGGCATTAAGGAGGAATTTGATCAATATGTTCATAATGCCGGTATCGGTTCCTACATTTAAGATAAGTGCGAGCAACGCCACACTCTTACCGAATCATTTGTCAAAGAATTTAAATTCCATCCCAGTGAGTCTAGGATGTCATTTAAGCTTTATGGAAATTCATTTACCATCTCACTAGAGAGTTTTGCTCACCACTGCAAACTCCCATTCCGGAGTTCACTTGATAAACCACCAAGGGTTGAGTACCAATCATTCCTGAGTAGTCTTTGCTACGGTGAGACGAGGGGAGTGACACAAGGTGGAACAAAGAGCATTCATTTTCTCACAATTCAATACTTTGCATTAGTTAATAGGAAATGTATAGTAGGCCTGAGCCTCATACGCACCGCTCTCACCGGTGAAAGGAGTTATAATCTTGCAGCCATTGTTGCACGCAGACTGCAACATAACGCTAGCAGTGGCTGTTTCTATGGTGGAATTTATGCCACGCGTTTAGCATGAGGGTTGGGTGTTTCACCTTTGCCCATTGACCCTATCCTACCCACATAGTATTTAGACTTTGATGATTTAAAACATCATAAGATCCTTAAAGGCAAAATCCATAACTTCCCTTACAATCTGTAGTTTAACCAAACATCTGCTGTGCACACCTATTTGCCTAGGCCTGCTCTTTTTGACTATACCAGCAAAGGAAGATTTTTTGTTCTTGAGAGGGAGGCCCGAGCTCACAACGCGGTAGTGGAGGCAGCACGACAGGCCCAGGCATCCGCACCGAGAGCTTCCATGAGCTACTACACCAACTACTATCCAAGCTTCTGACTATTTACCAAGTTAGGCCAAAGGCCTAAGCTTGGAGGAGTACGTGTTTCCACCGACTTTATATTCATGTCCATTTCATTCCAGTTGTCGGTGTTCACACTTTTTCATTGTATCATCCATACTTAATTTTATTTTCTTGCTTTCTTGTGTGTTTGAAAAACCTTAGAAAAACCAAAAAAATAGTTGTAGTTAGTTTACTTTCTATACATGCTTAGTTGTATTATTAAAAGAAAACCCAAAAAGATTTCCTTGTTCTTCTTTTGCTTGTTTGGAGCTTTCCCATGTAAATAGTTTTTCTCGTTTTTGCTTTTCCCTTTTATTTGCTTGTTCAAGAAAACCAAAAACTCCAAAAATATTTCAGTGTGTTTCTTTGAATTTCTTTTCTTTTTATTCAAGTTGTACCAAGGAGAAGACCACGATGAAATGTTGAGCGGCTCTCACATGAATAACTGTTGATCCAATAAAGAGCCCATTTTACCTCGTCTTCTCCTGTTGAATAAAATGTTTGCAAACTCCAGCTTAGTCCACGTCACTCTTGCATTATTATTATTTTCAAATCGTTTGGTCGTGCAAGCGAAAGGAAATAATGACGATATTCGATGAACTGGACATGGCAGAGAGAAACAGGTATGAACTTGACTTGTTATGTTTGTGTAAATATGTTTAACCTAGTATCCATGATTCAGCCCATTATGATTAAACATGTTTGCAATGACAATTAGAGATTGTAGTTTCTCATGCCATGCATAAGTAGTTAGGAGTGGATAATGATTTATCTTGGATATCAACATTGCATTAAAATGATTGTGACGTAGTATGATGATATGGTATCCTCCTTTCAATGTTCGAGTGGCTTGACTTGGCACATGTTCATGCATGTAGTTGAATCAAAACCAACATAGCATCTATGATATTTATGTTCATGGTGTTCATATCCTACTCATGCTAGTGTCCAATGTTACTTATGCATAATGCATGTTCCTGATCGTTATTGCTCTCTACCTGGCCGCTTCTCAATCTAATTGCTAGCCTTCGCCTGTACTAAGTGGGAATTCTGCTTGTACATCAAAAACCATGAACCCAAAGTTATTCCAGATGAGTCCACCATACCTACCTATATGCGGTATTACCCTGCCGTCCTAAGTAAATTTGCATGTGCCACCTCTAAAAACTTCTAATAAATATCCTTTTTGTGTACCTGTATCGTTCATGGAACGACAGGAGGTGGTCGATATCTTCCATGCTAAGTGGGTTATTCTCAGGCTGAGTGTTTATTCACTCGCCATCGCACGAGAAAAGGGCGGTAATAGGGATTCCCAGTCCCGAACTCAAAAATGCAAATAATTAAACAAAACTCCCCCAGGACTATTGATGGTTTGGACGGCACCTGTTGTTTCGGACAAGCCGCGGAGTGTGATTGTTGGTGGAGGGGGAGTAAACCTTTACTTTTATCGCTTGGGAACCGCCACTAGCGTGCTTAGCATGGAAGATATTGATAACTGCTAGTAGTGAAGTAAATGAGAAGGGTGCATGTCTCAAAATATCATTTACCTCTATTTTAAAAACTTGAGCTCTAGCATCTCTGCAAATCACTGCTTACCTCTGCGAAGGGACTATCTATTTACTTTTATGTTGTGTCATCACCTTCTAAAACAAGCGCCAGAACCTGAGAGTACTGTTGTCATGACTTATGCATTGTATGTAACTAATGTTGGGTGCATCATGACTAGATCTTTTCTACCATGAATTACAATGTTTAGTCGTTGCTTGGACTTCCGAGGCACTACAAAAAAAGACACTTCCATGATGATACGTGTTTGTCACAGTAGGTCATGTTTCCTGTCATGCATGTACATCCATGACAATTTTATGACAGAATCAAGATAGCCATACCTATGCTATTGTAGAAGTGTTCCGTGACATTACCAAAATTATCATCACGGAAGTGTCCACTTCCATGACGATAAATCGCGCATCATAGAAGTGCTTTCGTCAAGGGTGACTCACACGTGGCATCCACCGTAACAGGTCACCGTTAAGCTATCGGGTCCGGTTTTGGATCCGATAACCCGTTAACAGCCCGGACCAATGGGGATTTTCCACGTGTAAAATTCTCATTGGCCAGAGGAAACACGTGTTGGCTCACCGTTGGGACCGTTGTCATCTACTCATTGGACAGGAGGCGTCTACGATACGTCGACACGTGGCACGACCCAACAGAGGCCCACTTCGGTGAAAAGGCCAGCCCGTTTGACTTGGTCGAAAGGTAACGGGCCGGCCTAGGGAAAGCCCGTTAATGGCATGTTCCTATATCGCCCATTTACGGCCCACTAACTCCCGGCTCATTACGGCCTATCGGAATTAAGCACAGTAGCTTCATCTAGGCCGTCCAACATGATTCTAGCCCGTTGTTACTTACGGCCCATGTATGGCACATGATGTCTTTCGGCCCATATGAGGCCCTTCGTAACTCTGGGCCCAATAAAGGCCCGATATGAAACTGGACCATAATGAACAGTGTATCACCTTATACCCATTAACGGCCCACTATTATGTCGGACATTTCCAACCTGTGTTAACTTTTGGCCTTCTAAGGGCCCATTTATTCTTGGGCTCATTTCTAGAATTTGGTTAGTTACGGTCCGTTACTGGCCTATTCCATTTGTGGGACAAATTCAGCCCGTGGTTACATTGGGCCTATTTGTGGCCCATTAACCCGTTGGGCTGTTTTCATAGCGTTATCAAATACGGCCTATTAATGGTCTGTTATGGTCCACGAATAGTACGGCCCATGTTTGGTGAAATCATTATACGCCCCGTAGAAGGCCCATGGATCCTATGGCTCGTAGAAGACCAATGGACCCTACAGCCCATAGAAGGCCCATGGATCATAAGGCTCGTAGAAAGTCCATGGATCCTACGGCCCGTAGAAGGCCCATGGATCCTACGGACCGCAGGAGGCCCATGGTTACAACAGTTCATGTGTTGCCATGATCATTGTGGCCTAGTTACCAAAAATAGGTTATTGTGGCCACTAGAAAAACGCGGAAAAAGAACTGCAATGACTACAAGCAAACAACTAAACAAGACAATAAGGAAATAAATAAGCAAGCAACTAACGCTTGCCTATTACAGCTATTACACATATTACATCCAGTGGGCATCAAAGTTCGCCACCAGTGCAAATATAGGGAAGAAAGCAACATATTACATACACTGGCCGTCAAAATTGGCCACCAGTGCAAATTAACGCGGTAGCAAAACAGGAGCATAGATGAAAAAACTTCAAAAGAGCTCAAGAAACGTTATCCTGGGTATCCACCATGCTGGCAATAACTTTAGCAAGATTATTAGCTTTGTCCTATTTGGCGCTAAAATCCTCCAACACTTGCTATTGCACCAGAAAGTATGCATCTGAGTGCTCCAAGGACTTCCGCAGTCCTTCCGCTTCTTGTCGCAGCATAGCTGATCGATGTCTTTCAGCTTGTAGTTGAGACTCAAGAAACCAAACTGATTCAAACAGTGAGTTTTAATAGCTTGTGCAAGCGGTAGTGGCCAGTAACTCGAACACTAAACCAAGACGGGACTTTAGGGTTGTCTCACTGTCTTCAAGATAGTCTTCCTTAGCTGTTTTGTCAGCTTTGTTGGAGACCAACAAGGATATCTCACTATCCTGAACCTTATCTGCTTTACTTCCTTTACCATTGCTTACTAAGGCACTCTTCCCCAATATTCTGTCAGCATTCTAAAAGAAGAAACAAGCAGACACATAACAGGTTTAGC
Organism: Triticum aestivum; assembly: GCF_018294505.1. Classification (NCBI taxonomy): domain Eukaryota; kingdom Viridiplantae; phylum Streptophyta; class Magnoliopsida; order Poales; family Poaceae; genus Triticum; species Triticum aestivum. The sequence goes on from NC_057809.1 coordinate 357,666,612, forward strand.
ATGTACTAGTATATGAAACTCATTTCGGTAAACCAGTTGATTAGTAAGGTGGACACGATTAAACTACCAAGTATTCTATTGCCAAGTACTAGTACATAATAAAAGCATCAAACAAACATATATCTATGTCCTATGGTCACTGCATTGTCTTGCCAAATCAAAATAGAGTCACGGTTCAAATCATATCAGTTCAAGACAAAGCAGCACTGAAAGAATACAAAGCAGGGGAAACTACATGACACAACATGATTTCAGATGGGTACGGCAGGTCTACATGTACAACAACACTATTGGCTATGTTGTGATGCTAGTAAATTGTGTGATATGAGAAGTCAACTATATACACAATTGAAATTGAAATCAACAGAGCTATTGATAAGAGCAAACTTGTTAAAGAAACATGCGTGAACATACCCGCTGTGCCATTGGAGTTTCGATTGGATCCTTCAATTTAAAAATAAGTTTGTATGAATAAATACAGTGATACAAGAGCAAAGCAGTATGCACGATAACAATGGAATCTTAAATTAGAACAATTGTTCTTCAGGTTTAAGCATTCGTTCTACATGAACAAAGTACAGTAAGACACAAGAATACAATACTTAAAAAATGAGCTCATAGACCTTACCACATTCTTGGTTCGGGACCAGTAGAGAACAAGGCGTTCCTAGTCATCGTCTAGTAAATGTGTCTCAAGAGAACGTAAGGGAATTTGATGAGTTTCTTTGTCAGTGAAGTACATTTTCTTCAGGTAATTCCGATACTGCCACCAAGCATTCTTGAAGATAGCAGAGGTATTAGCACAGGTTACCACATCTTGAGTTTCCAAATCGGTCCTTCTCTATAGAGAAAAATGGGAAAATTTGTTGTATTATAACCATCATGGAGGTAGAATGTACGGGACAAGGCAAAGTAATCGCCATGAATAACTTTACTTACACATAACTCATGGACAAACACCTGCAACTGGCATTTTCCTTCATCTTCAGTATAAGATACGCACATAGGACTTAACAACATCAAATGCGATAGATGCTAAACTACAACTGGATGGTTGTGCTTCCTCCACAGGAATAGGCCTACTAACTGGTTGTCGGTGTACTAGATTAGGGGTACCCTAGTACCCCGAACTTGTGCACGGGTAGTTGCAGCACCCCGCGGCAAAGGCTTGCCGGGTGATCGCCCAGATCCCCCAAGGTTCCCCTAGAGCCATCCAAGAACAAAGTATTTAAGCTAAGGAGACAAGACCCCGGCAAGAGGAGCTTGCCGAGAAGGCCAACCAAGGCACTCCAATGAACTTGCCGCGACGCGCCACGCGCTCCGGCAAGGCAACAAGGCCCCGGCAAGAGGAGCTTGCCGGGAAGACAAACCAAGGTACCTCAAAGCCCAATGAGCGACAAGCTTCCAGACCCGACAAGATAACAACAGTGGCAAGACGCTTTCTGCGGCAGGCGGCCACTCTGCGTCCACGCTCCAGTGCATCCACCAACGTGTCGCTCTGGGGGCCTCTCCGGACGTTCGTGGCGGGAGGCTGTGCAGCCAACGGTGCGCAGTGGCATGCGAAGCTGACAAGATCGCCATCATGGCGAACGGTGGCGCCCCTAACGGTCCTTTTCTGCACTGTTCGGGCGACTCAGACGGGCATTTAATGCCCTTGTCCCCTGCCGTCAGGGTTAGGTAGGGTGCACTGTGCAAGCAACTGTATCAACTACCTCGCTTTTTACGTTTTTACCCTCCTCTGCGTTGCCACCTGTCGGTGACCCCTTTAGCGTATAAAAGGAGGCCCATGCGTAACGTAGAGGAGGTTCAGCTCATAGGTTCGAGGCCTCAGACAGTTTGCTTCGATCCATCCGTAGCCCAGAGAACATCACACTCTCACTTTGGAGAGGAAGATCACCAGATAATACAACCAGACAAGCAGCAGTAGGAGTGTTATCTCTCCAGAGAGCTCCGAAGCTGGGTAAACTGCTCGTGTACCTCGCCTCGATCTGCTCTTCGTGCGATCTCCGCCCCCCGCCGAACCGAAAGGGGCCCGGTCCGCCGGCCCCATAGGTGTTCGAGGATCAGTTTCCCCGACATCTTTGGCGCGCCAGGTAGGGGGCGTCGAGATTGTGTGAACCTGATCCGGTGTTCACACGAGCTAGATCTTTATTCCCTTCATCAACATGCCACCGAAGAAGAAGACTTCGGCGGCAGCCGCTCCGTCCACGTCATTTCCGCCACCGTTGGAGCAAACGGGTGGTGGAGTGGACGCCGGTGGAAGAACAGCCGTCGAGGAGGGTGCTCACAGTGCTGCCAAGTCCAAGGACAAGGCTGCACAAACCTCGGCGACTGTACATGTTCCGCGCCACTCTCAGGAGGCGCAAGATCAACAGCACCATGGCGCTCGCAACACCATGCGCATGTTAGACCAAGGCCAAGCTGGTGGATCTCGGGCCGCTCAAGACCAGCATGCACGCCAGCGTGCTGGCACGAGCGGGGCGCGGTCGCCTGGACGGGATACTGCTCCTTCTAACATAGTTAGAAGTTCGAGCACGTCCCGCTCCTCGCGCCATCCTCCACTGCCACCCACTACCCCAGCAGAAGCTTTGGCGCGAGCCCAACTTCTCCTAGATTACCCTCTGACGGCAGACAAGATCGACGAATGGAGGGCCACCATTCATAGTCTCATCGGCTACGCCAACGGCGACACTCCACGAGCTCGTCGCGATCAGCGCCAAGTTCTTCATGATCGACAACAAGAAGACGCTCGAACCCGCATCGAGCGCCAAAGAGAAGCGCGACGTCAATCCGACAAGCGCGCTGGGCCCTCTGTTGACGCGTATGCGCCAGGGGAACCAGGCGATCTTCCATATGCGGTAGGTTGTCCTGCGTTCACCCGTGAGCTGCGGCAAGTCCAGTGGCCCAGTACAAAGAACTTCAAGCCAGCCGTACCGGAGAAGTACGACGGCAAGACTCATCCGTCAGAGTTCCTCAACATCTACACCATTGCGGTGCAAGCTGCCGGGGGACGAGATGACAAGATCCTTGCCAACTACTTCCCGCTGGTACTCAAGCGCAATGTCAGATCCTGGCTCATGCACTTGCTGGACAACTCCATATCCTCTTGGGCTGATCTGTGCCATCAGTTTGTCGGTGCCTTTACCGGCGGACACAAGCCTCATGGCCAGGAGAGTGATCTTCATTTGCTCGCCCAGAAGGAAGGAGAGCCCCTGCGCAAGTACATTCAGAGATTCAGTAGCGTGCAGCACAACATCCCAGACGTCCACCCTGCCGCGGTGATCAGCGCGTTCCATCAGAACGGGCGGAACCGCAGGATGCGGGAGGAAATGGCGATGTGCAAGATCAGGGACGTCAGTGAGTTATATGCACTGGCCGACAAGTGCGCGCGTGCTGAGGAAGGGAGGAGACTCCCCGGAGAAAATATAGGAGCAGGAGGATCTGACAGCGAAGATGCCGCCCCGGCAAGAAGAAACCGGCGGCGGAACAACAGGAGGAGGAAAGGCAAAGAAGTGCTAGTTGTTGAGCAGTCCGGCAACGGTGGCGGCGCCAAGGAAGCCAAAGCTGGTGACTCCGGCAAGGAGGTTGCCGCGGAGGTGGCGGTCGCCGACAAGCAGGACGGCACCAACAAGCAGTATTGCAAGATTCACCGCACCAAGGGCCGTGATCTTCAGAACTGCAAGAGGGTCGAGCAGCTTGTTGAGCAACAGAAAGCTAAATACGAGCGGCGCGACAAGGAGAAGGCCCAGGAAGGAGCTGGTGGATCCGGCAAGAAACGTCCCGGCCGGGGAGGACGCCGCAGCAAGGCCAAGCAGCGGCAAGGTGACAGACCTCCTCGCGGCCGCGACAAGGATGAAGATGACGGCGACGATGAAGATATGGATGATGAGGAGACTGATGAGCAGGAGTTCCAGAAAGCTACAGAGGTCCTGTGCGTTGTCGGTGGTGCTTCTCTGCATGCCTCGCACCGCCAACTCAAGCAGTGGGTGCGGGAAGTTAATGCAGCAGAACCACCCGTCGAGTCATGCATGCCTCTGAAATGGTCCATCACGCCTATCATCTTTGATATTGAGGACCACCCGGATCGCATAACTGCGGTCGGGTGCTTGCCGATGTTGGTCACCAACAATCCGCAACCTCAAGGTCACTAAGATGCTAGTTGATGGTGGGGCCGGCTTGAACCTGATCTCCTCCGCGGTGCTCCAGAAGCTCCAGATCCCTAACAGCGAGCTCGAAGAGACCGACACGTTTCAAGGAATTAACCCGGGAAGAAGCAAGCCAAAGGGAAAGATCATGTTGCCGACATTCCATTACCTTACAATGGAATCCTTGTCCGTCCAGCACTCGCCAAGTTCATGGCAGCCTCTCACTATGCGTATAACGTACTGAAAATGCCAGGCCCAATAAGTGTCATCTCTGTCCCTGGCGACAAGAAGGATGCTCTTATTTGTGCCGACAAGATCTACCGGGAAGCAGCAGCTGCAGCAGAACAAAGGACACTTGCCGCTGAAGCTCCCGGGGGGAAGAAGAAGACCAAGTCCGGCAAGAGCTCTGATGCCCACTCCGGCAAGCGCACCTCTTCGGAGTGTTGCGCTACCGTCGAGGACGCACCATCGAGCTCCACCGGCAAGTGCAAGAAGGCGATGGCAGCTCCACCTGCGACTAATAAGGTGTCCGCTAAGGAGGATGGCACTGGTGGTACCTTCACCATCAGCGCCACTCTTGACCCCAAATAGGAAAGCGCGCTCGTTGCTTTCCTGCGGGCGAATGTCGACGTGTTTGCGTGGCAACCGTCTGATATCCCCGGTGTTCCCAGGAAAGTGATTGAGCACCACCTTGCCGCCTGTCCTCATGCGCGGCCCGTCAAGCAGAGAGTCAGGAAGCAGGCAGTTGAGCGCCAAGAATTCATCGCAGAAGAAATCAAGAAGTTGGAAGCAGCAGGCCTTGTCAGAGGAGTACTCCATCCCACGTGGTTGGCCAATCCTGTTGTTGTGCGCAAGGCTAACGGGAAATGGAGACTTTGTATTGACTTCACTGATGTTAATAAAGCTTGTCCCAAAGACCCATTTCCCTTGCCGCGTATTGACCAGATTGTTGACTCCACAGCCGGATGTGATTTGCTTTCATTTCTTGATGCATACTCAGGATATCATCAGATCTTCATGGCAGAAGAAGATGAAGAGAAAACCGCATTTATCACCCCGTGTGGCACATACTGCTTCGTACGGATGCCTTTCGGTTTGAAGAATGCTGGTTCAACATTCGCAAGGGTAGTTCACCATGCTTTTGAGCCACAAATACACAGAAATGTGGAAGCTTACATGGATGACATAGTGGTCAAGAGCAAGGACAAAGCGACCTTGATTCAAGATTTAGATGAGACATTTGCAAACCTGCGCAAGATCAACCTCAAGCTTAACCCCGAGAAGTGCGTGTTTGGAGTCCCTTCCGGCAAGCTTCTCGGGTTCTTCGTGTCTCAGCGGGGAATTGAAGCCAATCCCGACAAGATCAAAGCCATCGAGCAGATCGAAGCACCAAAGCGCGTCAAGGATGTACGAAGGCTTGCCGGCTGCGTGGCTGCTCTCAGCAGGTTTATCTCTAGATCTGCTGAGCGCGCCCTGCCATTTTTCAAAATTTTGAAAAAGGCAGGTCCAATGAAATGGACTCCGGAAGCGGAGGCTGCGCTGCAGGACTTGAAGAGATACCTGTCCTCCACTCCAACGCTTGTCGCACCTAAGCCGCAAGAGAAGTTGCTGCTGTATATAGCGGCAACCAATCAAGTGGTTAGTGCTGCGTTAGTGGCGGAGAGGGAGGCGGATGATGAGCCAGCAACCACGGCAGATCCATCCAGCGACAAGCAGGGGCTTCGCCGACAAGCTCTGGTCCCGACAAACATGGGTTTGCGCAGGAACATGATGAGATGCCAAGGAGAATGGTGCAGCGCCCAGTTTACTTTGTCAGTTCTCTTCTGCAGGGGGCTAGATCAAGGTACTCTGGTGTGCAGAAGTTGCTTTTCGGCCTCCTCATGGCCTCGAGAAAGCTGCGCCATTACTTCCAAGCACATGAGATCACAGTCGTCACTCGCTTTCCGCTGAAGAGGATACTGCAAAATCCAGAAGCAACAGGCAGGATTGTCGAGTGGGCGCTGGAACTGTCAAGCTTTGGCCTCAAGTTTGAGAGCACCTCAACTATCCAAAGCAGAGCATTGGCAGAGTTCATAGCAGAGTGGACGCCAACCCCAGATGAAGAAATTCCAGAAACAAGCATCCCCGTCAAAGAGGCAAGCAAAGAGTGGCTGATGTACTTCGATGGAGCCTTCTCGCTGCAAGGCGCCGGTGCAGGTGTGCTGCTTGTCGCACCCACCGGAGAGCACCTCAAGTACATAGTCCAGATGCACTTTCCCAAGGAGCAAGCAACCAACAATACTGCAGAGTATGAAGGATTGCTTGCCGGTCTCAGAATCGCAGCAGACCTTGGGATTAAGAAGCTCATTGTCAGGGGTGACTCACAGCTTGTCGTCCGACAAGTGAACAAGAACTACCAGAGTCCGTTGATGGAAGCGTATGTCGATGAAGTGAGGAAGCTAGAGGAGCACTTTGACGGCCTACAAATGGAGCATATCCCAAGAGCTCAGAATGATATTGCTGATGGCCTGTCAAAGTGCGCCGCACTAAAGTTACCTGTGGAACCAGGGATCTTTGTGCTTAAGTTGACTCAACCATCCGTAACACCATCAACTGGACAAAGCAAAAAGAGGAAGTTGGTTTCTGGTGACTACTTTCCGGCAGAGCTCCCCGAAGCCGCCGCCAAGAAAGTCCCCAAGATCAACACCAAGGATGCTGAGGGGCAGTCTGCTCCGGCAAGCCTAATGGTTTGTTCCGTTGAAGCAGACGCTCCCGACAAGTTTTGCTCCGGCAAGCTTGCCGGGGAACATCAAGCTCCGGCAGGGCCGCAAGTCCCTGCCGTAGAAGCAGATGTTCCCGCAGCAGAAGATGTGCCTTTAGTCCTTGTTGTCGAGCCACAGGCTCCAGCATGGGCACAGCAGATTGTCCATTTCCTTCAGACAGGAGAACTTCCCGAAGAGCAAGAAGAAGCGGAAAGAGTAGCCCGGCAGTCAAGTATGTACCAGTTTGTCGATAGCATACTGTACAGAAGAAGACTCAACGGTGTGAAATTGAAGTGTATTCGCCGGGAAGATGGACAAAAGCTGTTGGCAGAGATACATGGAGGCATATGTGGCCACCACATAGGCGCAAGAGCACTTGCCGGCAAAGCTTTCCGGCAAGGTTTCTTTTGGCCGACAGCCCTCCAGGATGCAACTGCACAAGTAACCAAGTGTGAAGCGTGCCAGTTCCACTCCAAACAGATACACCAGCCAGCTCAAGCTCTCCAGACGATCCCTTTATCCTGGCCATTTTCGGTCTGGGGGCTCGATATCCTCGGCCCCTTCCCCCGAGCTGTCGGGGGCTTTGAGTACTTGTACGTCGCAATCGACAAGTTCACAAAGTGGCCGGAAGTGCAGCCAGTGAGGAAGGTGACAGCACAGTCAGCAGTCAAGTTCTTCAGGTCAATTGTTTGCCGTTTCGGGATCCCTAACAGGATCATCACCGACAACGGCACGCAATTCACGAGCCGCACCTTCATGCAGTACGTCCAAGACCTTGGCGCCAAGGTCTGCTTCGCTTCTGTTGCTCATCCGAGAAGCAACGGTCAAGCAGAGAGGGCAAATGCTGAAGTGCTGCGCGGGCTCAAGACCAGAACTTTCGACAGGCTGCACAGGTGCGGAAGGAACTGGATCGAGGAGCTGCCGGTGGTTCTTTGGTCGATCAGAACGACGCCAAATCGAGCCACTGGCCAGACACCTTTCGCTCTAGTCTATGGAGCAGAGGCAGTTCTCCCCACGGAACTCGTATACGGATCACCTCGAGTGCTCGCTTATGATGAGCTTGAGCAAGAACAGCTGCGGCAAGACGACGCGCTGCTCCTTGAGGAAGATCGTCTTCAGGCTGCTGTACGAGCTGCTCGATACCAGCAAGCTTTGCGCCGCTATCATAGCCGCAAAGTTAAAGCCAGAAGCTTCGAGGAAGGCGACCTTGTTCTTCGGCGCGTTCAGTCCGCCAAGAATTCCAACAAGTTGACGCCGAAGTGGGAAGGCCCTTATCGGGTGAGACGAGTCACAAGGCCTGGCGCTGTCCGCCTTGAGACCGAAGATGGCATTCCAGTGAGCAGCTCCTGGAACATAGAACATCTTCGTAAGTTTTTCCCATAAGGCGCGGTTGCCGGAACCCGTTCCGGCAACCACCTTTTGTACAAGTCTTGCCGCTGTTGCATGTAATCCTTTGTACAAAGCCGGGCGCAGATCCCGTGCATAAGTAAAACCCATGTGCTCCGCACAGCTTGTCCATTTCATGCGTTAGTTCCTTTCTTGCATGTGATTATCTGACACTTTGTGCAGCACTTACATCCGGTAAGCAGTAACGAGCCGAAGTGCTCCATATTATTATTTTCTCTTCTTTCTTTTTCTTTTAAAGGAAAAGAAGGTTCTCTCGCACACAAGTTTGCCGGGGGGAAGGAGAAGATTGTGGTGTGGGCCAGGCGTCGTTCAAGCAAAGACTTGCCTTACCGGGAAGCAAATAACAGAAAAGCTAAGTTGCCAAAGTTTGAGCAATCACTTTTTTAAATTTTTGAGTTATCTTCCTCGAACGACCCTGCTTTGTATGGAAAACCTGTGCGCGGAGGAACCAACTCGTGGCTAGTTGCGCCCTTACTTTGTTTCGAGTCCGCTCAACAGCTTAAGCGTGCTGCATCTAGTCACGACAAGGTTTCTTGTCGGAAGCAGCGCCGCCAGCAGGCTGCTGAAGTTCCGCACTCAGCGCTCGCGGCTCGGGCGCCTGCGCCGACAAGTTCCCTAGAAGCGTAGGGTGAAAACATACAAAGGGAGGAATCTAGTAGAGGAAATAACATTGCAATTGATAGACAGAAATAAAGTTATATTACAAAGATAACTTGTCGCAGCTCTAATAGACTGTTTTCATGACATGACTAGCAGCGACAAGGGAAAAGAAGAAATGGGCGGCCTAATCTACGCGCCCGCCCTCGACTCGCTTGATCTCGCTCACCTTGTCCACAATGGGTGCGACAAGGGCCTTGAGTGCGTCCAGATCGGCGTCAGGCGGCAAGGATCGGAGGACGTTGGTGAAGCTGAGGCCTGGATTGCGGAAGGCCACCTTCATCAGCACCTTCTGGAGAACCCCAGCGCAGATTTTGCGCGACTCGTCGGCCAGCTGCTTCGGGATCCTCTCCCGGAGCCGCTGGAGTGCCGTCGCCACGCCCTTGAAGAATAGACTGAGCTTGGCGCTGGGTTGAAGGCTCTCGTCGGAAGGATACCCAAAGTCCTCCATCCCCAGCTGCGCCAGCTCCTCGTTGATGACGGCGGCAGTGTTCACCAGACCCTCGGTCCAGTGCTCCACTGTGTCTCTGAAGGAGTTCTGGGTGACTGCAATGCTCTCCAGCAGCGCCGCGTCAGCCTTGACCTTCTCCGCCAAGGTCTTCTCCCGCTCCTTGGCGGCCTCCAGCGTCTGCGTCAGCGTGGCCAGCTTCAGCTCCAGGTCTGCTTTGGAATCCTTGGCGGCGCTGAGCTCCTTGCCCCTCTCAGCGAGAAGGCCTTGCAGCTCACCATGGGCGGCAGCATCCTTCTCGCGCTCACGCTTGAGAGCGGCAATCTCCTCGCCGCTCTTCCCAATATCGGCCTCCAGCCGCGCCACCTTCTCCTCTAGCTCCTTATTGGCGGCCTCTGCAGTTGCCGCGGCATCCTTTGCCTCCTTGAGCGCCCCGCCAAGTGCTCGCTCGCGCTCGGCGAGCTCTTCCTCGTAGCTGTCGAGGTGGGCCTTCCGCTGCACTAGCTCGCCTTCCCGCGCGGACTGCTTCTCGGCAGCAAGCCTTTGTTCCTCCTCAGCCTCGGCCTTCTCGAGAAGAAAGGCCGTGCGCTCCTCGTCTACTCGCTCCCGCTCCTGCGCCAGGGATCGGAGAGCTTCTTGATTTTGGTCCCGGAGCTCCTCCGCGCGCTTCTCCATGTCAACTCCCGCCTTCGCGACAAGCGCTTCCCGGGAAGCCAGCTTGGCTTGCCGGGTGCGGTAGAGTGACAGCAGCTTCCGCAGCAGCTGCTCCTCCTCAGGCTCGCCACTGCTGCTGCCGGGCGCGTCAACCAATGACAGCCCAGCAGAGGCGAGCACCTCCCCGTCAAAAGTCTCCCCCTCGACTGGCGCCCTGGAGCTCGACGCCCAGGGTAGCTTGATGAAGATGTTGTCACCGGCCTGCAAGTAGGCGTCGGGCTGGGGCTCCTCGGAGCCCGGCTCCGCAGAAGCAGCAGAGGGTTCGGCGATCGGTGCAGCGCCCGGCGCTCCTGCGGCCTCAGGGTCGTCAGTGCGATCGCCCGACCCCTCGCCGTCTTCCGCAGCAGCAGCCCCGGCGGCCTCCTCGCCGGCGGTCACATCAGCACCGGCACCTTCCTCGCCGGCGCCCTCTGTCTCCATTGGCTCAGCCGAAGATGGGTCTGAAGAACAAAGAAGGGAGGAAAATCAATCAAAAATTCAAGGAAAGAAAAACAGAAGAAGCAGAACCCAAGGGAAAGTGTTTGGGCAAGTAGATTACCTGCGCCAAGATCTTCAGTTGCGGCCTCGGGCCTCGGTCGCCGCAGGATCAGCAGTGTCGTCCCTTGCCGGAGAGTCCCCCCTTGCCGGAGAGCGCTCCCTTGCCGGGACTCCTCCCTTGGCGGCGCAGTCGAAGCAGGTGGCACTTCGGGACCGGCCTCCGGGCGCTCCTGATGAGGCTGCTCTGCTCCTGCACAAGCCAACAAGCAAGGTATCAACAAAGGAAAAAGCACTCAAGCGCGCTCGACAGCAGAAGGATAAACTATGAACTTACGCTGGGGGCTGCTCCGAGGGGTGATTGCCGGGTCCGTCAAGGTGGTCTCGGACCCACCTCCCTGCCGACGCGATGGGGTCATCCTCGATGACGATCACCGCGGCCTTGGCCCTCTTCGCCGCTCTCTGGGCCAGTGTTCTGAAAAGAAAAGAGTCCAGATTGGAGCAAGTCAGATACAAGATATAAACAGCAAGATTGAAGGATTATAAGGGCGCCAAAGAAACTCACTCTTCTTCCTCCTCATCGGAGCTGAGCGCGGAAAGATCGAAGTCCGGCCCTCCTCCGGTGCGGCGAGGTGGAGGAGTAGGATCCCTTGCCCGCTTGGCGGGGGCGGCTGGCGGTGGCCCGGGAAGATCCCGCTCCAGTTGCCGCTGTTGCGTGAGGCGCTCCCGCGGCAACATTGCTTGCCGCGGTAGAGCGCGTCGCGCGGCTCGGTGGCTGTGGAGCCGGCTGCCGCCCTGCTGCGTCCCCGGCCCTGCGAAGGCGCCTCCTTGGCGGGGCCGGGGGCTCCGCCTGCGGCAAGCTCTCTGAAGGTTCAGCCTCCTCCTCGCCGGCCTCGCTCGACTCGGCTTCAGAACCGGCAGGCTCCTCCTCGCCCATGAACTCCGCGCGTTCGGCAAGGTTTGCCGCCTCTGCAGCCTCCGCCTCCTCCACAGTGAACCCAAACACACCCGCAGCAGCTGCGGCCGCAGCCTCTTCCGCCCTAGTAGCGATGAGCTGCAGCTCCTCGTCGGTGGTGTCACGGGTGAGGCTCTTCTGCTCGTCAGCGCGGACCGGCAACTCCTCCAAGGTGTCGAAGAACGCTCGCACAACGTCGTCCGCAGGCTCTTGCCAAGTGGGACGATGCCGTGTGAATCGCACAACGGCATCATGGCGCGGATCCGGTCAAGCGAAGAGTTATTGCACAAAGGAACTACGCCCCTCGGCAGTGTGAATGGGTGCTGGGGGTCGCGTTTGAATAATTCCAAGAGCATTGCGTCCAACTCCAAGACAGTGAAGTTGTAGTTCAGGCCCGGCCGCAGCCTCATGATGTCCGCCGAATTCTTGAATTCCCAGGCGGGCCTCCTCCTCTCCTGCAGGGGGCAATGCGGCGGCGGAGGAAATCTGCCCCGACAGCACCTACGGTGAGCCCGGCAAGCCTGAGGCGAAGAATCCTAGTGATGGCGATCTTCAGCCTCTCGTCTTCCGGGGCCATGTTGCTCCAGTCATTGCCGCGCACTATTGGAGTTTGGCGCACGGCGGTGAAGGGCTGCGGATCCTCCTCGACGATCCAACACCACTCCGCTCTCCACTCCTCCCACTTGCTGCGAAGCTCACCCTCCAAGTACGCCTCTTTCTTGCCGACTCTCGAGACCCAGGCAATCCCTCCGGCAAGCGGCTCTCCTCTCTCTACCCGAGGTATGAAGAAGTGGCGGAAAAGGGCTACACTAGGGTGGACTCCGACAAAGTTTTCGCACAAGTGTGCGAAAACTGCCATGGTCACACAGCATTGGGGGTGAAGTCAAGGAGGCGGAAGCCATACGTGTTCATAATGTCACAAAAGAATTCCGAGAAGGGCGGGCAGAGCCCGCAGTAGAAGAATAGCGGGAAGAACGGGTACCCATTTGGAGCCGACTCCGAGGCAGCGGCCGGGAGTACCCTCGTGCGCGGATGCGCACGCGTCTCCGTCGCCCAAAAGAGGTAGAAGTACTCCCTCAGCTCCTGCACGCCGAGCTGGGGGGTGAAGATCGCCCGCTCCTTCCGCAGCGTCGCGAGCCGCTGCGCCTCGGCCGACTTCACGCCCTTTCCCTTGTCGCCTTTCGGGGCCATGGCGGAGGTGGTGGAGAAGGTCGACGGCGTGGTGATGCTGGTGGCAATGGGGGGGGGGGGCGGAGCGCTGCTCTCTCGGCTTCGAGAAGAAGAGGGGAGCGGCGGAGTTTGTGAAGAAGGAGTAGCAGCAAGCAGCGAGGGGGAACGAACTGCCCCTGTTTCCTCTGCTTATAAAGAGGGACGGGGCGGACGTTTCGGCCTTCCGCTTAAACAGCCACCCACGATCTCTCCCACGATGCCGCAATCAACGCGTGCCGTTATGGGAGAGTGCGGTGGATACGGAACAAGATTTGGCATGGCCCAGCATTCGTGTGCCCGTGCCCTGTCTTGGGCCTGGCCCAACAACGCTCGGCACCGTGTCTGGCCCAGGCCCGGGGGCTCTTGTCGGTGTACTAGATTAGGGGTACCCTAGTACCCCGAACTTGTGCACGGGCAGTTGCAGCACCCTGCGGCAAAGGCTTGCCGGGTGATCGCCCAGTTCCCCCAAGGTTCCCCTGGAGCCATCCAAGAACAAAGTATTTAAGCTAAGGAGACAAGACCCCGGCAAGAGAAGCTTGCCGAGAAGGCCAACCAAGGCGCTCCAATGAACTTGCCGCGACGCGCCACGCGCTCCGGCAAGGCAACAAGGCCCCGGCAAGAGGAGCTTGCCGGGAAGACAAACCAAGGTACCTCGAAGCCCGGTGAGCGACAAGCTTCTGGACCCGACAAGATACCAATAGTGGCAAGACGCTTGCCGCGGTAGGCGGCCACTCTGCATCCACGCTCCAGCGCATCCACCAACGTGTCGCTCTAGGGGGCCTCTCCGGACGTGCGTGGCGGGAGGCTGTGCAGCCAGCGGTGCGCAGTGGCATGCGAAGCTGACAAGATCGCCATCGTGGCGAACGGTGGCGCCCCTAACGGTCCTTTTCTGCATTGTTCAGGCGACTCAGACGGGCATTTAATTCCCTTGTCCCCTGCCGTCAGGGTTAGGTAGGGTGCACTGTGCAAGCAACTATATGAACTACCTCGCTTTTTACGTTTTTACCCTCCTCTGCATTGCCACCTGTCGGTGACCCCTTTAGCGTATAAAAGGAGGCCCATGCGCAATGTAGAGGAGGTTCAGCTCATAGGTTCGAGACCTCAGACAGTTTGCTTCGATCCATCTGTAGCCCAGAGAACATCACACTCTCGCTTTGGAGAGCAAGATCACCAGATAATACAACCAGACAAGCAGCAGTAGGAGTGTTATCTCTCCGGAGAGCTCCGAAGCTAGGTAAATTGCTCGTGTGCCTCACCTCGATCTGCTCTTCGTGCGATCTCCGCCCCCCGCCGAACCGAAAGGGGCCCGGTCCGCCGGCCCCATAGGTGTTCGAGGATCAGTTTCCCCGACACTGGTGGAGTTGGGGTTCGCCGTGGTAGTACTGGCCCTTTGGGCACTGGAGCTGCCTTACTAACTGCTCTTGTTTGGGAACTCTGTGGTGGAGATGGTGATGTGTCAACAGGAACTGGGTTACTATACGCTGGGGTTGGGGTTAGATTGGATGAAGCTGGTTCTTTGACCATCGCAGTAGGGGTACAATCTGCGAGAGTCTGGGTTATGAGTGGTAGGGTTGGTTCTCGTGCATGTACAACCGGGGTGCTATCTCCACCAAGTGGTAGCACTATTTTATTTGAAGACTGTGTTTTTACTCCGCTAGATACTGGCATCACCCGCTCCAATTCAAATGGCTGATAAACAGGAAACATAGTTGAATGTACAAACATTGTATGAGAGACAGATGCAATAGATAGTGTGGAAAAAAGAGGGCATTAAATAGTTGACATGTATATTGTTTAACTAAAACGGATAGCATGACATAATTTCACATATATGATGTCTATCTAAACTAGATAGCATAGCATAACATAATTCAAAGATATGATGAATAACTAAACAGGATCGCATGACATAATTCACATACATGTTACCTAAGTAATCAGGATCGCATGATTTAATTCACATATGTGATTTATATGCTAAATAGAGGGCATTCGATATGATGTCTGAACTAAGAACATGGTGTTGAATATTGTGTATATGGTGTCTAAACTATGCAATCCAAGACACCATATGCATGATATGAGCAGTATAACCGTCCCAAGTTAGAACATACACCTCGGTGGGGGAATAGGATTGGTCATCTGTCTCTGAATCCATCTCTGAGGAGCTATCGGGACCCAACAAGAGATCTGCTTCAACAGGTAGCAATGTCTGCTCTGAAAGCCTTGTTTCCACTCCAGATTTTTCCATCTCCTACCCAAATGGATGATTCATGGGAATAGTAGTTTAATGTACAAACATTGTCAACAAATGGAAATGTAATGAAGAAAAGGATGGGCAAGATATCAGCCAAATATATGATACCTGGTTAAACAGGATGGCATTGCACATTTCACATATATTATGGCTAGCTAAAAGACATGAGACTACATAATTCCCATATATGATATAGAAACTAAACAGGTGGCATTACAGAACATGTCTAAACTAAGCAGATGACATATATCATGTCACAAGTAGGCACTGCAAGGCAACATATGCATGATATGACTAACATCATCATGCCAAGGTAGAGCAAACACCTTGGGGGTAAATAGGAGTGGTCAGCTACGTCTTTATCCACCTCAGAACAGATATCTTCCTCTGGATTATAATCCGGAGAGGGGCGAGGGTTTGCCATTGAACCCACCATGGAGCGATGTCTGCATGACATTGTATTGCCGCGCAAAACTCTTCTCTTTTTCTCTACATATTCAGCATGATTGTGTACAATATCTGACATGCATATGAAAAAAACATGATGAGATTATGTAAGCAGAACATGCATAAATCTAGAGTGATGGTAACAACCAGTGGATGGATCCAAAAATAATGATAGTAGGCTGATGATTGCTTTAATTTAATAAAAAGACAGATGATGATTGCTTTACTATTTGTTTCCCACCCAAGATGAACAATAACATAGGCATACCCTAGGTGAACCAGATATTAGACAGAGATACTATTCATTGCTGCCTCGATATGTGCCCCACAACTAATTTAGAACTCAAGTTTGGACATTAATTTGGACCTGACTTGGAGTCTAAGAGGTGAACATGACGATAAAGTAGGAGGTAATTTTAAGCAATGCATAACATAAATATAAACAAAAGAGTGCGACCTCTTTTGTGGACCCATGTACTCCTCAGGTTCATCTTCTGAGTCGATGATGGTGGTGCCATTGCGGT
Source organism: Triticum aestivum (assembly GCF_018294505.1). Lineage (NCBI taxonomy): Eukaryota > Viridiplantae > Streptophyta > Magnoliopsida > Poales > Poaceae > Triticum > Triticum aestivum. Next base: position 357,682,590 of record NC_057809.1, read on the forward strand.
GGGTGCCGTCGGCAGGGAAGGAGATCTGAGGCGGCGAAAGATGGTTAGGAGTCGTGATGTCTGGTTTGGTGGATGCTTCTATCGATGTAGTAGCTCAGGTGAGGTGGACGACGTCGCAGCGGGAGCAGGACAAACCACAAAAAGTTTCCTTCGACACCTACCTGTAACTGAAGTGATTCAATAAGGGCTCATTTGGCTTGCATGATTCTAAAAACACTGGAATAGGATAGGGATGCACATGGTAAACAGAGCATTTGTAAACACAGGATTTCTGTCAACTTGGGTGTCTGGTTCAAATGAATTGGAAGAGCAGAGGAATGCAAAGAAACATGGAAAAAATAAAGTAAAACCATATGAAAGCGTGGACAGTTAGAATGTTATTCTGCCACTAATGCACTTGGTCTTGTTTTCATGCATATGATTTTGAAAAGTAGGTCCAGGTGGATGTTTTTCTCCATTCCTTTCAACAAAATGCATAAATAATTGAATAGTAGAGTGCCATAGGAAAATTTCCTATTGCTATGTTTTTCCGTTGAACCAAAATAGCCCTAATGGATCGACATGAATGTAGAGTAATAAGTGATGCAACAAGTGTACAACCTCTTTGCCGTAGCCATGTCGACCTTAGCATCATTGGGTTGGCCGCTGAAGAAGTTGAGGAAGAGGTGGCTATTGGAGGTGTGCAGAAAGATTTGAGGAATCTGTAGATGGTGTCCAGGGCACTGCTCTGTTTTGATGGATCATTATATCGTTGGAGCAGCTCTGGAGTCGTAAGACGTCAAGGCTGAAGCAGCACAAGATAGACATCGTTAATCTCAAGTGGGATTTGATGCAGAGCATCCTATGGACATCACCATATCAAGAGTCCGTTCGGCGAGTGACACGTGCGACATGTACTTCACATACACAAAGGTGAATCATCTCCTTTACATGTGCTCATTTGACCCCTTCGAGGATGGCATACTACTTGACACTTCTCCCGTGTGCATGCATAGGTATTGTCAGAACACTACGGACGATGTGGAGGAGTGCAAGCGCCAAGGAACACCTACACCATCCGCGAGAGAAGCGTGGAAGCAAAGATGTAAGAAGAAGAGCTGCCAAACAAGCTCCAGCGAGCAGACATCCGAACGACACCAGACGACCGGCCCCTCCTAGCGAGCGGACGTCCGGCCCCCACTAGACGCCGCCACATCTACACCCGAGCCAAATCAGCCGGACGACCGAAGAACACTGGACGTCCAACAAGTCCCAGCGCACGGACGACCGGACGACCGGACCCGCGCGAGCGACCGGACGTCCGACTCCAACCGGACGTCCGACACTGCTTGTGTGTAGCCAGGCCTTTAGCCTTGTATCCCTCCCCCACTTACCCTTTCGTGGCTTAGACTATAAATAGACCACCTCCACCTCCTTTCTAGGGTTAGCAAAGTAGTAGCTCGTTTAGAGATAGAGCTTTGCTCATCCATTACGGATCTACTCCATGAGAGAGACCGTGGCCCCTCTTCGGAGAAGATCCACCTTGGATTCAAGACCCCTCATGGGAAGATCCCTCGTGGATTCAAGACCTCCTCATGGAGATGAACCTTACCTTGTATCTTTCCCTTTGTTGTTCATGTACCTTGTGGATCTTGTGTGTTTGATTGTCTAGTGGATGTGTGATTGGACTTGTTCTTGAGTGTTTCCCCTTGTGATTTCTCTCCGTTCTTCCCCATGTTCTTCGTGTTCTTAGTTGGGATCTGCTCCTTTCGTGAAAGATCGGCCATATAGGGTTCCACCCTACATCATCTTGGTATCATGAGCCACGTTGATCACGATTTCAGAGCCTCCCCTCGTTGTTTTCTAGCCTAATTTTCTTGTGTTCTTCCCCAATTTCGAAAATCCCCACCAAAAATAGCCCCAATTTTTTTTGTGATTTGTTGATTTGAGGAAGTTTTGTTGATTTTTGATCCATGGATTTCCTTGGTTTCAAGTGGATATAGCATTTCTCCAAGTTTCCCCACTTTCCATCCATGAAATCTCATCATTTTTGACACCAAAATCTCTATTTTCCGCCCAAAATCGCATCACGGATCTGAAATCCCGCGTTGACCCCGACCCACCGGACGACCGACCTTTTACGAACGTCCGGAGCCCCAGGAAACACCGGACGACCGACCTTTTCCGGACATCCAAAACGCCTAACCCGAGCCAAATTTATAGACTTCCGAGCCTGACCGGACGTCAGACGGCCAGACATCCGTCCATTTCCGGACGTCCGTAACCTGACAAAACTGACTTCCCTGAAATTTTGTTTCGGTCTTAACTAATTCATCTGAACTCCGATTTTGATGTTCTTTAGCTCGTTTTGAAGCTATTGACATCCCCCTTCCCATGAAAATACCACCGACATCTTTTGACTCCATCAAATTTTGTGAATTTTGGCATCTTTGCCTAGGGCTTTCACCACATCATCTGCTAGACCACCACCGACTTCCGCAACCTAACTAATTTTGTTCCCCATCGCATTAGTGGTTGCTTGAGGAGTGATTTGAGTCTCCTAAGGTGTCTAGGCTACTTAGGGACGGTCGCTTCTTCATAAACCACCACCACTTCCGCATAGGCTTACCCACCATACACTTCTGCCACACCGACTTAACCCAATTTTGTTTGTGTTCTGAGTTGTGTCTCCTAAGGTGTTTCGGCTACTTAGGGATCGTGCTTCCAACTCTGACATCATGTATAGTCCACCACCCTACCCTCCATTTCCACAATCCCTTTGAGCTTCCGCAACCACCACCGTATCCCACTACCATTATTTTGACATTTGACGTTTGAGATTTTGAGTTCGCGGTTTTTCTGTTTCCTAAGGTGTTTCAGCTACTTAGGGATGAGTCTCCATCATCTTGGTATCTCCATCAAGATCACCGCCACTCATCATCGCCACGGACGGTAACCTCCATATCATATTGTGAAAGCATAAGTGCTCCCAGGGTGATTTTGGTAATTAATGTCAACATATCTCTTGTTGGACTAATAGTTTCATCTAGCATATTTCAGATAAGTCCAACAGTGGAGTGGCATGGACTAGAGGATGGGGGACCCCTTCAAAATGCTTAACACAAATGATTGGCTCAAGCTCAGAGCTCAGGACTCTACATTTTTCATTTTAGTGATCCAAGATTACATTGAGTCCATAGGAAAGCCAATACTATTAAGAGGGGATGAGGGGTTGCTTTATGGCTTGCTTGCTCAAAGTGCTTAGTGATATGCCCCAAAGCCCTCAACCACTTTCTCATATCCACATTTGTCCCAAACCAAAAGTCAAACTCGGCCCCACCGAAACTTTATATCCGGCGCCACCGACTTCTCTTGACACAGCCACTACCAGAAACCATAATCAATTCGGTCTCACCAATGGGATCTCGGTCTCACCGAGATGGGGTTGCAAACTCTCTGTTGCCTGTTGAATTAATTTAGGTCTCACCAAAACATGACATCGGTCCCACCGAATTTGCTTGGCCAACTCTCTATTTAGCTTATTACCAAAATCGGTCCCACCGAATTTGTGTAATCGGTCCAACCGAGATGAGGCTTTACCCTAACCCTAGCACATCGGTCCCACCGAGTTGATCAAGTCGGTCCCACCGAAAACCCTAACGGTCACATTATGAACTAAATCGGTCTGACTGAGTTGTATGATTCGGTCCACCGAGTTTGGTGATTTGTGTGTAACGGTTAGATTTTGTGTGGAGGCTATATATACCCCTCCACCCACTCTTCATTCGTGGAGAGAGCCATCAGAACATGCCTACACTTCCAACATACATTTTCTGAGAGAGAACCACCTACACGTGTGTTGAGGTCAAGATACTTCATTCCAACCACATAAATCTTGATCTCTAGCCTTCCCCAAGTTGCTTTCCACTCAAATCATCTTTCCACAAAATCCTATCCTAAGAAAGAGATTGAGTGTTGGGGAGACTATCATTTGAAGAATAAGAGCAAGGAGTTCATCATCAACACACCATTTATTACCTCTTGGAGAGTGGTGTCTCCTAGATTGGTTAGGTGTCATTTGGGAGCCTCCGTCAAGATTGTGGAGTTGAACCAAGGAGTTTGTACGGGCAAGGAGATTGCCTACTTCGTGAAGATCTACCCTAGTGAGGCAAGTCCTTCGTGGGTGATAGCCATGGTGGGATAGAGAAGGTTGCTTCTTCGTGGACCCTTCGTGGGTGGAGCCCTCCGTAGACTCGTTCAACTGTTACCCTTCGTGGGTTGAAGTCTCCAACAACGTGGATGTACGATAGCACCACCTATCAGAACCACGCCAAAAATCTCCGTGTCTCCAATTGTGTTTGCACACTCCAATCCCATCCCTTTACATTCTTGCAACTTGCATGTCGTACTTTCCACTGCTCATATACTCGTGTCATGCTTGCTTGAGATGTATTGTGAATGTTCAAACTTGTGCCAAAACTCCACTTCAACTGAAAGAAATTAAAAACTGCAACTTTTCTTGCTACAATTGTTATCAGAGCATTGGTCTCCATTGCTTTGGTTTAAACATCTTTGGAGGAAGATGGATGAGTCTATGTTTGGGAGTCTTAGACATTGAGTGCCTATTCTTGATGGAGAGTATTTTCATGAGTGGAAAAATGAGATGCTTGAGATCTTCAATGAATATCATGTGACCAAGTACACTACTACTCCTTGTGCTCGCATTGTTGATCCTTTGCATCCTACCCTTGATGATTCTATTGCCATGATCCGTAATCTTACAACGGTCAATCTAATCACTAGAGGTTTGCTTAGAAACTTGCTAGCTAGCTTGCCTACTTTTGATTGTGCCTACACCTTATGGAGATTTCTTGAGGAACGATTTCCAAATTATTCCTTGAAAATCCTAGATGAGATTTTTCATAAGTCTATTGCCTTGAGTAAGATGAGTTCTAATGATCCCAAGTTTGGTGATTGCTTATTTGATCTTACTATAGAGCAAAAGGAGATGTTGGAATTATTAGCAATATCATTTTCGAAGTCATTAGAATCCATAGAGATGAACATTGTTACGGTCATACTTCTAATGAATTACCCTCTCTAGGAGTTGATCCATCACATGACAATGTTGAACATGGATACTATGATGAGGATGACGATAGTGACTATGATCTTGATGATGCGATGAGACACTTTGGTCTTATGGCTAATCTTCGCGGCTACATGGCTGGAGGAAAGGAATGGGTCCTTGATAGTGGATGTACTGATCATATGACCGGAGACAAAGATATGTTTCATGAGCTTGCTGAAAACAATGGCCCTCAAAAGTATGTCACTTTCGGTGATAACTCTATCGGCGTTCTGGGAACGGGGGTCCCCAGACTTGCCTACCTGCGGCCCACGGCGTGGCTCTATGAGCAGTCCCGTACGGCCCATCTTCACTAACAAGGACTCAACACCCTCGCGAGGGGCCAAGCCTCACGAGGCAGATGGCACAAGACCTCCTCAGGAGCGGCCTCACCGGGCTAGCTCGTGAGGGGTGGAGAGTTCAAGGCGAGGCAAACCTCGCGAGGTTCCAATGACGTGAGCCATGACGACCAAGGCCAGGAGGGTGCCAGCGTGCATAGTGTCCTTGTTTCCCCTTTGGTGCCAAGGGAGCAAGCGCAGGCGTAGAGTACCGAGGCGTCAAGAAAAGGTTTCCATATTGGTGCAACGAGACCAAGACCAGAAGGACGGCAAGACGAAGGTCACCGTGGCGCCCAAGAAGGCGTCACCACCAGCGCCTTTGGCAGGCGAAGACTGCTTTTGTAAGGATAGCTTGTACTAGTTGTCCCCCTTCAAATTGGCCATTGTGGGATCCCTTCCCGCTCAATATTTGGGAAGAGGACCAAGGACACTTTAAATAGGACTAGCCACCACCGTAGCTAGGGGGACCTCATCTTAGACTAGAACTAGTCCATCCCCACAAACACATCCACCAAGCACAAGAACACCTCTCCTTAGTAGGTTGTTCTTCCCCTTGTACTGTTCATCCTCAGCCCAAGAGGCAATCCACAAGACCACACTGGAGTAGGGTATTACACCACAACGGTGGCCCGAACCAGTATAAATCTTGTGCCCTTTGTGTTGTGAGTTCGTCGAGTTAGTTCGTAAGATCTTAGCTGACTTAGGGCGTGGATCGGTAGGGGGGAGATCTTTGTGTGCACCAAAGTGTTCGAACCTTGAGGGTTTTGCCGGAACCCGTGATTCGACATTTGGCGCGCCAGGTAGGAGTGCGCCGGGGCTCTCCTCCCATCAGCCGATCCGCTCGTTGATCCTTCGGGGCCCCACGGCTCCGATGTCAGGTGACTCGAGGACCAACGCCGACCGCTGGGCAGCCTGGCCGGCCCGGACGGCGCTACCAGCCCAGGAAGACCACAACACCGCCCCTCAGGCGGCACGCGCTTCGCCAAACACCATGGGGCATGGGCGGAGCGGTCACTCACCCTCTGCTCTTACTCCCCGACAGACGCGAGCTGCTGCAAGGGTCGCAAGTCACACCGCGGCGACGGCGCCGCACACCAGGAGGGAGCAGGCGAACATGCGGGCCACGCTCACGGTCGCACGGGAGCTGCTGCGGTGCCGACTGATGGAGAGCGGTCGGGATCCACTGCTGGAACGCGTCGCCGAGCTATTGGACGTGGCGGCCACGGGAGCACCGCCCTTCTGCTACCAGCTCATGCCCCAAGCAGCGGCAGGATCCCACGACGGGCCTCGCCGCGCCCGCGTACCCCCAAGTGCGCCAGGGGGCTTTGTCAACATCAGCACGATCCACAGCAGAGGGCTCCCCCTGGCACCCGCACAACCTCAGATGGGTGCAGGCATGAGTGTCGCCGCATGCGGCCCTGGTGAGGCGGTACCCCACCATCCTCAGGACGACATCTTGAGCCAGGCGACATGGAGCATGGGGCACTACGGCGAGGCCTTTGGAGCAAGGGCCTTGGAGGCCTACGTGCCCGCATGATGAACCAGGAGTACGCGCTAGAAGATGACCCCGGCTCGTTCCTCGAGTCGGGCTGGGAAGAAGAGGCACTAGGAGGTGAGGCCTTCCAGGGGCCGCCCGAGAGACCCGCCAACCGTGTCGTCAACAACAGCTACAGGGTACCGCTAATCTCCCAGGGGCAGGCTTACTCTAACCATGAATCACAAGTGAACCAGGTCACAGCACCAGGCGATGGTTCTGGCACGGTGGTATCCGTCTCACCAGAAGAGGCTCACTGGGGGCTGCGTGGGAGGGGCCAGGAGCAAGGCACCTCCCCGCGTCGCACGGAGCAAGGCAACACCCGGAGGTAGGCCCTCTGCCGGGGTGGCGCTGGCGACCCTTCCCCCGGCAGAGGATCCGTGGTCGCCGAGGGTGCCGCTGGCGTCCCCTTTGCCCTCATTGGGCCGTCCTGGTCTCCAGTCATCCCGGCGGTGGTAGGGGGTGGCGCAAGGCGGGGCCCTCGTCAGGCGATATGAAGTAAGGCTCACGCCTGTGAAGATCGCCGCCCGTGACACTCTCACGTAATAACGAGTGAGGCTGTACACGCCCCGGAGTCTCAAGAGTGCCGCGCTCGGGCCTCGGGGGCTCCCTCCCACGCCTAGTGGCAGCACTTAGCTCCGCGCTAGTGAGAAGACGTCGAAGACTAAACTAGGCGCCGGAAGTGGCCATTTTCTATGGATCTCTTTTCTGTAACCCTTCCTTCTGGATTTGGATTTAAGTTGAAGTTGAATTTTCATTTAATGCGCGCGCGGGGGATTCGTTTTTCTCGTTCGAGCTATTTCTCGCAGTCTGGTTCTTGCCTTATTTCAGAGTTCGCGCCTGTCGCTCCCCCCTCGCGGGCCCCTCGCGAGTGGGGCAGGGAATGAAGCACACGAGCCACGCGCGTGTCACATCGCGGCTGGCGCTCGCTTATCATGCGGCCCCATTGGGCGTGTCGATGAATTCCTCAGGAGCTTCCCAGAAACTCAGAATCTCTTGAGCCAGTTTTGGGCTCATCTAGGCTAAGGTAAACCGCAACTGCGACCTTGCCCCAGCATACATGAGTTCGTGAAGACACAAATTCAATTCAACCTAAAGGGATAGACGCAGTAGTATATTTACATGAGGGGCTCCCCCTCCCAAAATGCTCTTACAACCTCTGGGGCCACGCCCGAGCTTCTACGTGTAGGGCAAATAGGTGAGAAGCACGGAATCAATCGGACAGTTCGCTCGCCACGTCCCCAGGATCGCCCTCGGATGCGTCACTGGCATTGCTACCTTCATCATTGGCATCACCATCACCTCCCTCGGCACCGCCATCGCCATCATCGACCACGTCGCCCTCATCTGCCGCAACCACCACCCCGTTGTCGTCAGAAGTGAAGGCCCGGACCAGCGCATCCACGTTGTCTTCAACCCATCGCGCCAGGTCACCCTGGATGGCCTCAGGTATGGGAGCAATGGCAGTGTCGAAATCGAAGTTGGGATCGGCGTTTTGGAGATGGCTGAAGACGCGGGAGAACGCGCGCCCGAGCAGGCTGCGACTCCTCTCTTCAACAGGCCGGCGAGCCCTCTCGGGACAGTTCTGCAGGTGCGCCACCATCTCGGCGAAGAAGCGGAGGTGGCTGGCATAGTCGTTAGCGTGGGGATGAGGAGCATTCTCATCACAGATATGGCCAAGGACGGAGTTGGCCTTGTTCCTGAGGTCCTAGAGCATGGGAGCGTGCACGCGCTCCAACGTCCATCGTTGAAGCACTTCTTCCCTATTCTACTGCGCAACGGACTCGGCGTCGGTGACCCGCCGTTGAAGAGGGAGCAGCTTGGCACGGGCGCAGGCCAGCTCATCCTGCGCCGAGGCCAGGGCGGCTGCGGCGGCCTCCTCGTGCCACTCCACCTCGACCAACCTGGACTTGAGGACAGCGGTCCTACCTACAGCCTCAGCCTCTACGAGCTTCAACTTCAGGTCGAACTTATCCTCAACACCCGCGTGAGCCTCGGCCATCGGGCGATTAACCTCCTGCTGGGCCCTGGCCTTGCTCATGCAAACGACATCCTCCGTTGGGCGACTTGACGCTCCCTCATCTCCAGCCGCTCAAGTTCTAGGTTGTGCTCCACGTCTTCCAGCACCAGCACTTCCTCACGCCTCCAGACCTCTTCCTCTTTGACGGCCGTCCCTCTCATTGACGCCAGGATGGCTTTACGTGCCTCCACCTACTGCTCCAAGGAGGCATTCCAGGCTTGGAGCTCCCGCGAGCGTTCCTCTGTGGCCTCGCGGCGGCGGTCATCTTCCCGAGCTTCTTCCAAGGCTCGGGAGCAGGTTTTGCGCGAGGTCACGAGGGATGCCTCGGCCTTCGCATTATCAAGCTCGCGCTGGTAGCACTCGAGGTTGATGGCCACCTTCAGCTTACGCCGCTCCTCCACCAGTCGAAGGCCCACGGCCACGAGGCGCGTGTCCACATCCTTGAGTTCTTCACCAAGCCCGTTCATCGCGCCCATTGCCTCCCGAAAGAGCTCGCGGCGGACGATGTTCCCTTCTCGCGCCGACTCAAGCATGCTGTTGACTCCGTCCCCCTCCACGGGGACCGGGAATGGTACCTGAAGTGACTCGCCCACTTCCAGCAGGGGGCTAGGGGCTGGTGCCCACCCATTTTCTGGTCGGGCCTCGCAAGGGGCCCGAACGAGTGAAGGCTAGCTACATGAAGAAGACCCCAGGATCGAGGCCAACCAGTCGCCGTCCCGACCAGGGGAGGAGCCCTTGGTACGCTTGTTGTGCTCCAAGCAAGGCCGCAAATAAGGGATGACGAAGGCGCGAGCTCAAGACACCTTGACGACGGGCTCACTCCCACGGTTGACCCCATGCCATGGGCAGCGCACAGGCCTGCGGCGCTTGATTTTCGTGGGGGAAACAGGGCGAGAAAAAGCTGCTTCTCAGGAGATTTCTCAGCCTTGGCAGAAGGGGTCCTGAGGAGACAATCGTCGGGAAGGAAAGCAACACGCAGAAGATCACCAAGATGAGGTACTTACTCGTCAACGGCGATGTACTTCCTCCGTTTTAACGGCCCAAAGGTGCCGCTGCCGCAGCTCGGGGGCCCCTTCCTCTTGCGGAGTTCTTCGAAGTCCACACAAAGCCGGACGACACGAGGCGCCGTTGGAGAAGTGCTCGGAGGGACAGCTTCAGAAGCGCCAAGCTGAGGGGAGCTATCCGGCTCTAACTCGTAGTGACTTGCCAAGGCGTCAGGAGCCCCGGCCTTGGGAGACGTGGGTTGCATCGCCCCTTCAACCTCCACCCCAGGGCAAGAGTCATGAGTCTCCGAGGTCAACGCCTCGGGAGCCCTGGGCGGCATCAACATCTCGGCACCTTCACTATCGGCCCCCAGCGGTGCTCGCCCCCCTGCATCCTCATTTGAGGCGAGCTGGACGCCAGCATCGAGAAGAGGGACCACGACGATGGGATTCTCACGGGGCCCCACGAGGCCAACTGGTCTTAGCCCCCACTCGTCGAAGGAGGGCATCCGATCCACGAATGTCATCTTGTTCAAGCAGCGGTACAAAAGGCAACTCCTCCTCGGCAAGTCGTCTGGCAATGGGACGCCCGTCGGGACCTCAAGCACCATTTGTCATGCCTCAAGGGGAGCCCAGACTCCTGAAGTCTCATATGGTCCTGGCTACTGAGCAAGGCCCACATCGGCCAGGAGTGGCGCTGAAGAAGAGCAATTCGGCACCGGACGAACTCCTTCACCGCCATAGGCGCAGTCACGCCAAGGTCTTTGAGCCACCTCAACCTGAGCCAGACGGGGACAAGGCACAGATCAGCGAGCCTCCGGATGAACCAAAAGGAGTTAGGAATGGTGGGCCCTGACGGAGAGGAGAGCAGGGGGCTGAGCACTACGGCATCAACAAACACCCACCGTGTCCGAAACTCACTCGTGGATGGTGGAAGTTCGAACTCGATCCCGTCGCCGGCCGTCGCCATGACAGCTTGAAAGCTCAGGCATCCAGAGCTCTGCCGGGGATCAATCAGTTGCAACGAGAAGAAGTGGCGGAGAAGAGCCACGGAAGGAGCAATGCCTACCATGGCCTCGCAAACAAAGGGGAAGACGGCAAGAAGGGTCATGGATTGGGGATCAAGGTGCAGCATGTGGATCTGATAATGGGCAAGCACTGCATTGTAGAACGTGGAGAAGGGAGGAACCAAGCCAGCCCAGAGGGCATCGATGAGGAACGGGACCTCGGTGACCGCCCGGTCGACGCGAGCTTGAGAGGCAGGCCAGGCCGCCGTCTCCCCCCACTCGTTGAAGCTGGAGGCGAGCATGGGGCACACCTTGTCCATGGCCTCTTGGTTGAGCACCAGCGACCTACCAATGGCGAGCTCAATGGCCGGGGGCGGAGCGGCGAAGGACAGAGGCTTCTTCCACTTATCTGCTTCCTTTGGCGCCATGGATATGGAGTGGGCAGAGCTCAAGTCAGATTGGAAAGGGGAGCAGGGCTTCGGGGAAGTAGAGGAATTGGGAAAGTATGGCACCGGCGATGGAAGAATAACGGTGTAGGCTGTAGTGGCCGCCTAGCCAGGCGGATCTCAAGGTAGCATGGGGAAGCGGAGACGCCCACGTCCAATCAACCGCCACGTGTCAACCCAGGCCTCAGGATATTGGGGACCACGGTGCTCCGCACTTGGCCTTTGGCTTCGCCTCGAAGCCAAGCCCGAGCACATCATGGGCCTGGGGGTTACTGTCGGCGTTCTGGGAACGGGGGTCCCCAGACTTGCCTGCCTGCGGCCCACGGCGTGGCTCTGCGAGCGGGCCCATATGGCCCATCTTCACCAGCAAGGACTCAAAACCCTCGCGAGGGGCTAAGCCTCGCGAGGCGGATGACACAAGACCTCCTCAGAAGTGGCCTCACCAGGCTGGCTCACGAGAGGCGGAGAGTTCAAGGCGGGGCAAACCTCGCGATGTTCCAGTGACGTGAGCCATGGCGACCAAGGCTAGGCGGGCGTCAGCACGCACAGTGTCCTTGTTTCCCCTTTGGTGCCAAGGGAGCAAGCGCAGGCCCAGAGTACCGAAGCGTCAGGCAAAGGTTTCCATATTGGGGCAACGAGACCAAGACCAGAAGGGCGGCAAGATGAATGTCACCGTGGAGCCCAAGACGGTGTCACCACCAGCGCCTTTAGTAGGTGAAGACTACTTTTGTCAGGATAGCTTGTACTAGTTGTCCCCCTTCAAATTGGCCGTTGTGGGATCCCTTCCCGCTCAATATTTGGGAGGAGGACCAAGGCCACTATAATTAGGACTAGCCACCACCGTAGCTAGGGGGGCCTCATCTTAGACTAGAACTAGTCCATCCCCACAAACACATCCACCAAGCACAAGAACACATCTCCTCAGGAGGTTGTTCTTCCCCTTGTACTGTTCATCCTCAGCCCAAGAGCAATCTACCACACCACACTGGAGTAGGGTATTACACCACAACAGTTGCCCGAACCAGTATAAATCTTGTGCCCTTTGTGATGTGAGTTCGTCGACCTGCGCGGTTGCTGAAGCACTTGCGTCCAATCAACCGCCACGTGGCGCCCAAGGCCGCAGGCTGTTAGGGCCCGCGGTGCTTCGCCCTTGCCCTTTCGCCTCTTAGCACGGCCAAGTCCGGACACGCCTTGGGCCCGGGGGCTACTGTCGGCGTTCTGGGAACGGGGGTCCCCAGACTTGCCTGCCTGCGGCCTACGGCGTGGCTCAAAGGGGGCCTAGCACGGCCCATCTTCACCAACACAAGACTCAAGACCCTCGCGAGGGGCCAAGCCTCGCGGGGCGGACGACGTGGAGCTTCCTCAGGTGCGGCCTCATCAGGCTGGCTCACGAGGAGGCGGAGAAATCAAGGCGGGATACCTCGCGAGGTGCCCGTGATGCAAGCCATGATGACTCAGGGCGCCAGGCGGGTGCCAGCCCGCGCAGCATCCTCCTTTCTTCTTTGGTGCAAAGGGAGCAAGCGCAGCCGCGGAGTATCGAGGCATCAGGCAAAGGTTGCCATTTCGGTGCAACGAGACCAAGACCAGGAGGACTACGAGACGGAGGTCACCGTGGAGCCCAACACGGCGTCATCACCAGAGCTTTGTGCAGGCGAAGACTACTTTTGTCAGCATAGCTGATACTTGCTGTCCCCCTTCAAATTGGCCCGCCATTGTTGGCTCCCTTCCCGCTCAATATTTGGGAAGAGGACCAGGGCCTCTATAAATAGGACCAGCCACCCACAGAGCAAAGGGTTGGAAAAAAGGAAGGGGAGGCTCGATAGAGAGGTTGGAAGCATAGAGAGAGAGAGAGAGAGAGAGAGAGAGAGAGAGAGAGAGAGAGAAAGGTGGCTGAACTCCTCCCAGCAGTTCATTGCCCCAGCCAAGAGCAGACCCTCGCGAGGTTGTTCTTCCTTGTATTGTTCATCATCATCAGCCCCACGAGGCAATCCACCCACCACACACTGGAGTAGGGTATTACACCACAACGATGGCCCGAACCAGTATAAACCTTGTGCCTCTTGTGCAGTTCTTTCAGTAGTCTAGATCCTTGCGAGACGGAGAGGTAGAAGATGTAATCTTCGCGCGCACCGCAGAGTTTGAACCTTAAGGGTCTGCCGGAACCCGAAATCCGACAATATCTTGTTTACTTTAATGCACCTATATACTTGGTAAAGGGTGGTAGGCTCGGCCTTCTGCCTGGTGTTTTGTTCCACTCTTGCCGTCCTAGTTTCCATCATACCGGTGTTATGTTCCTTGATTTTGTGTTCCTTACGCGGTCGGGTTATAATGGGAACCCCTTGACAGTTCGCCTTGAATAAAACTACTCCAGCAAGGCCCAACCTTGGTTTTACCATTTGCCACCCAGCCTTTTTCCCTTGGGTTTCGCGGACTCAAGGTTCATTTTATTTTAACCCCCCCCCCCCCCCGGGGCCAGTGCTTCTCTAAGTGTTGGTCCAACCTAGAGCACCGTGCGGGGCCGTCCCTTGGCAACTTGGGTTACGTTGGCTCTCGTACGCTTAGCTTATCAGGTGTGCCCTGAGAACGAGATATGTGTAGCTCCTATCTGGATTTTTCGGCACAACGGGTGGTCTTGCTGGTCTAGTTTTACCATTGTCGCGATGTCTTGTAACCGAGATTCCGAGTCTGATCGGGTCGTCCTGGGAGAAGGAATATCCTTTGTTGACCGTGAGAGCTTGTGATGGGCTAAGTTGGGCACCCCTGTAGGGATTTGAACTTCCGAAAGCCGTGCCCGCGGTTATGGGCAGATGGGAATTTGTTAATATCCGGTGGTAGAGAACTTGTCAGTTAACTTAATTAAAATGGATCAACCGCGTGTGTAGACGTGATGGTCTCTTTTCGGCAGAGTCCGGGAAGAGAACACAGTCTCGTGTTATGCTTGAACGTAAGTAGTTCTAGGATCACTTCTTGATCATAGATTCTCGAACGTGCTCTTCCTTCTCTTCTTGCTCTCATTTGCGTAAGTTGGCCACCATATATGCTAGTGCTTGCTGCAGCTCCACCTCACAACCTTTCCCTACCCATAAGCTTAAATAGTCTTGATCGCGAGGGTGTGAGATTGCTGAGCCCCGTGACTCACAGTTTACTTCCAAAACCAGATGCAGGTGCCGATGATACCATTCCAGGCGATGCAACTAAACTCAAGTGGGAGTTCGATGAGGACTCAGGATGTTACTACGTTTCCTTTCTAGACGATTAGTAGTGGAGCCCAGTTGGGGCTATCGAGGATCTTATGCATTTGGGGTTGTCTTTATTTTGTTTCCGTAGTCGGATCTTGATTGTATCTGGATGACGTACTGCTATATTTATGTATTGTGTGAAGTGGCGATTGTAAGCCAACTCTGTACCTCTTTCTTATTCAGTACATGGGATGTGTAAAGATTACACCTCTTGCGACATGCCTACAATGCGGTTATGCCTCTAAGTAGTGCTCCGACACGTGGGAGATATAGCCGCATCATGGGTGTTACAAGTTGGTAATTAGAGCCTTCCCCGACTTAGGAGCCCCCCTGCTTGATGGAATCGCTGGCGTTGTTGAGTCTAGAAAAATGTTTTGAGTCTTATAGGATTATATATATCAGAGAGTAGGATTCTTTTTACTCCTCAGTCCCTTCGTCGCTCTGGTGAGGCATCCCGACATAGAGTTTTGACTCTTCTCTTCTCAAATTTCACTAAAAAAATTTAGGATCACGCGGGTATCTCAGAATCGTTTCGATGGTTTTTGTGACGAGAACATTGTTCTTGGTGCCTCTTGACATTTAGGGGTTGTGGCAGTGTCCCGGGGAGTTGAGCTCTAAGGTGTTGTTGGCACAATTTTATCATTGCAGTTCTGGAATACCTGAGTTTCACTGACATCGAAAATCTCTTTTATGCAGTTGTTGGTGAGATAACCTCGACACCACCCAGTACTGGGGCGGGAGTTCGGGATTATTGCCATAACTCGTATAATGGATGCTTTCCGAAGGTTGAGGTAAATGATTTCCGAAGGTTTCTTGGTTAAGTGTTGAAGGATGGATACAGCTGGATGTAGGATTTGCTAGTTTTGGGTGAGATATTATGCTTCCCCTGTAACCCCAACACCTGATTGCATAACCGGAAAGTTTCAGGAGTTTCATAGGTGGGAATTCATGTAGCTCTAGTATTTCTTCCGCAGATATTTGGTTTGTGATTGGGTAATACTTACCAAGTATTTGTTCATGTCTGTTCCTTGTTGTTTTATTCATCTACCTCTATCTAAGTGGCTTCTCAATTTATGGAAGTGTGATATTTAATTTGGAATTCATTCATTCATTTTGTTCGAATGTTAAGGCTATATGTTGCAATTTTGATCCATTGATTCATCTTGAATATATGTCTTTCAAGATGCTAACTGTAGGATCGAAAGTATGTCTAGAGGGGGGGGGGTGATTAGACTACTTGACCAAATAAAAACTTAGCCTTTTCCCAATTTTAGTTCTTGGCAGATTTTAGCTATTGTAGGACAAGTCAAGCAATCATCACACAATTCAAGCAAGCATGCAAAGAGTATATTGGCAGCGGAAAGTAAATCATGCAACTTGCAAGAATGTAAAGGGAAGGGTTTGGAGAATTCAAACGCAATTGGAGACACGGATGTTTTTCCCATGGTTCGGATAGGTGTTGCTATCCTACATCCATGTTGATGGAGACTTCAACCCACAAAGGGTAACGGTTGCGCGAGTCCACGGAGGGCACCACCCACGAAGGGTAACGGTTGCGCGAGTCCACGAAGGGCTCCACCCACGAAGGGTCCACGAAGAAGCAACCACCCACAAAGGGTCCACGAAGAAGCAACCTTGTCTATCCCACCATGGCCATCGCCCACAAAGGACTTGCCTCACTAGCGGTAGATCTTCACGAAGTAGGCGATCTCCTTGCCCTTACAAACTCCTTGGTTCAACTCCACAATCTTGTCGGAGGCTCCCAAGTGACACCTAGCCAATCTAGGAGACACCACTCTCCAAGAAGTAACAAATGGTGTGTAGGTAATGAACTCCTTGCTCTTGTGCTTCAAATGATAGTCTCCCCAACACTCAACTCTCTCTCATAGGATTTGGATCTGGTGGAAAGAAGATTTGAGTGGAAAGCAACTTGGGGAAGGCTAGAGATCAAGATTCATATGGTAGGAATGGAATATCTTGGTCTCAACACATGAGTAGGTGGTTCTCTCTCAAAACATATGAGTTGGAATTGTGTATGTGTTCTGATGGCTCTCTCCCCGAATGAAGAGGAGGTGGAGGGGTATATATAGCCTCCACACAAAATCCAACCGTTACACACAGTTTTCCAATCTCGGTGGGACCGAATCAACATACTCGGTCGGACCGAAAAGGTAAACCTAGTGACCATTAGAGATTTTCGGTGGGACTGACATGCAACTCGGTAGGACCGATATGGTTAGGTTTTGGGCATAACGTAATCTCGGTGAGACCGATTACACAAACTCGGTGAGACCGATTTTGGTTATTAGCTAACCAGAGAGTTGGTCAGGCAAACTCGGTGGGACCGATTTGCTCTTTTGGTGAGACCGAAAAGTTACAAAAAGGAAACACTGAATTTACATTGCAATCTCGGTGGGACCGATTCGCTCTTTCGGTGAGACCGAAAAGTTACGAAAGGGAAACAGAGAGATTACAATCCCATCTCGGTGAGACCGAGATCCCTATTGGTAGAACCGAATTGCTAGGGTTTGGCAGTGGCTTATGACAAGTGAAACTCGGTGGCGCCGGATAGAAAGAATCGGTAGGACCGAGTTTGGCTTAGGGTTTAGGTCATATGTGGATATGGGAAAGTAGTTGAGGGTTTTGGAGCATATCACTAAGCACATGAAGCAAGAGGCTCATTAAGCAACACCTCATCCCTCCTTGATAGTATTGGCTTTTCCTAAAGACTCAATGTGATCTTGGATCACTAAAATATAAAATGAAGAGTCTTGAGCTTTTGAGCTTGAGCCAATCCTTTGTCCTTAGCATTTTGAGGGTTCCACTTTCACATCCATGCCATGCCAATCATTGAGCTTTCCTGAAATAGTCATCTTGGAATAGCATTAGCTCAATGAGCTATATGTTGTTATGAATTACCAAAACCACCTAGGGATAGTTGCACTTTCAATCTCCCCCTTTTTGGTAATTGATGACAACATATAGATCAAAGCTTCGACAAATGATAATAAGTATGAAATATATCGTCGCTTTGAGAAGTATGTGACAAGTAAGAGCTCCCCCTAAATTTGTGCATATTTAAAATTTGCTTTGGACTGCAAATGCACAAGGAGTTAGAGCCATGGGTTACTCTTCCATGTCACATACATCTTGGTGGAGCGCTTAAAATGATAAGAATGAAATACATGCACTCATCACCAAGAATAATGAATGATCACATAAGATAGATAAGATAATAGCATTAAGCAAACATTAAGTGTAGCTTATGATCAAACACATGATCATCAATGTCTCACGAGCAGTGACATAGTATCTCAAGCACTCAAAAGCAAACAAAGTTCGAAAAAACACCAAATAAAGCAAGAGAGAAAAAAGCAACACTCTCTATCGAAGCCTATGATCTATACATTTTTCTCCCCCTTTGGCAACAAGTTACCAAAAAGTTCCTAGAAAATGCATAGTGCTAGATCGACACTCAGGCTTGATCTTCAGGTGGTGGTGGAGTCCAGATCACTCCAAGGACGAAGGCTTCCGTAGACGCTGGAGTTGGAGCTGAAGTAGATGCTGGAGCTGGTGGAACTGAGGCTGTAGCTGGTGCAGAAGTGGTGGCTCTGGTGTCAGCAACTGGCACTGCAGACGACCTCGGACCTCGCGGCACTCTGGCAAAGGCATCAGTTGTAGTCCTGCCTCTCCTCTCCTGCATGTCATCC
The DNA here is from genome assembly GCF_018294505.1 of Triticum aestivum. NCBI lineage: Eukaryota > Viridiplantae > Streptophyta > Magnoliopsida > Poales > Poaceae > Triticum > Triticum aestivum. The sequence goes on from NC_057809.1 coordinate 357,700,974, forward strand.
TGGAGCTGCTCCACTGCAGTCTGAATCTCTGTCACCTTGACATCCAAGTCATAGAACTTTTGTTCCATGATTCTCTCTAGGCTTCCTGGTTCTGAGTTAGGGTGGCTAGTACTTTCTCAATCCGCAGGGTGGATGCAATTAGGTAACCAAGCTGCTCTTGTTTGGTTTTCAAGAAGTACTCAGATGCCTCCTCTTGAGTTGGCATCTTGGCAGCTTTCTCCTTCCTTGCCTTCTCCTTATTTGCTTGTGCTTGGGCAGATGATGGTTCATTCTCAGTCATCACAACTTGATTGTCCTCAAAATCTAGACGGATGGGCAGGTGTTCCTTGTCCAATAAATATATGCCCGTGCCCATCTTGGAGTTAATGAGCTCCTGAATTTGAGGGGCATATCCACAGCTCCTCTTCTGATCTGCTGCAGTCCTTTTGATGGTCTCTACCATGAGGCTCATCACCTTGAACTTCTGAGGCACATCAAATACATGTAGCAAGTTGATCGCATGGCCTCTGATCATCTTGTGATCACCTGACTTGGGCAAGAGAGTGTGCCTCAAAATCCAATTAATAGTTGGCAGCCCTGACAGAAGATAATGCACAGACCCAAATTTGAAAGTATCAAGTGCCTCGTTTGGAATTTCCTTGTACATATTGGACATAGAGTTGTGGTCCATCTTCTTCTTGGCATAAATGTCCAAGTCATCCTCATGCTCCTCTGGGGCATTGATGAGCTGTGCCCACTCAGCAACTGTAGATTGGTACCTCGTACCTTCAGACATCCAAGTTATCCTCCCATTTGGATAAAAATGTGCTGTGGAGTAGAACTGCATTATAAGCTCCTCATTCCACTTTGTGAGCTTCTGCCCAACAAAGTCTGCAACTCCACAAGCACTAAAGCTGTCAATCGCTCCAGGGTAGTACTCTTCGTTGTCCTTGATGTATTCCCAGTCGACCCATCTCATGTCACAGACTATTGGCTTCTTGTCAAGCAAAATTGTCTCATAGAAGTCCCGCTGTTCCTTGGTGTGAAATCTGTAGTCAACAGCAGTCCTCCTCCTTGAAGCATATGGATCTGCTTCTCTCCACTTCCTGAGCCCTGAGTCTCTCCTGAGCTTCATATCCTCAGCCACAGGAGGAGCATCGTTGTGGTCTGGGATCTTGGGCTTGAGTTTTCTAAGAACTTGCTCTTCCTCATCTTCTTCAGCAGCTTCAGGCACTGGGGCCTTGTTCTTCTCAGCAGCAGGTATGCTTCTTGTATTCCTCTTTGGTGCAGACTTGGGCTTGGAGGCAGCTTTGGGTGCTTCTTTCAGCTTAGATGTGGCAGCCCCTGATCTTATAGCATCACCCATAAGCTTAGGTGCCTTAGGTGCTGGTGCAGCAACCTCTTCTTCTTCCTCTTCTTCCATGATGGAAGCCTTTCCAAGCACTCTGGCTACGGTCTTCTTGACCCTTTCCTTCCTCTTCTTTCCTTCAGCAGCAACTGGCTCTTTGGGTGCAGGCTTTTCAGTTGAAGCTCTGGCCTTTGACATAGGCTGCCTGTTTGCTGGCCTTTTGACTTTCATCCCTGGCTTTATGCCTTGAGCTGGCTCAACTCTCTTTGATGTGGCTTCCTCTTCTGCCACATAATCTTCATCCTCAGAATCTGAAGTTCTCTTCTTCCTCTGTCTGGTGGCAGCTTTTGGCAAATTGCTTGGGGTACTTCTGCTGCCATCATCTGAAGAGCTGGAGGGACTAGTGCCCTCACTCATCTGCACTTGCTGTTCTGACACGTTCTGGCTATCACTCTGGTCTGACATGATGAACAAGCTGACTGTTGACCCTGTGAATAGTTTATAGATGAGGTAGAATAGATGAGCATCACAAAATGCAGAGATTTTTGCAAAAGAATGACCCAAAAACTTAGTTTTAGTTTCCCACTGAAATCATCTCGGATCTACCGATTTTTAAACTCGGTGATACCGAAGCAGTTTTGGAACCTAAACTAGTGAACTCGGTCAGAACGAGTCACAGTTCGGTGGCACCGAGACTGCTAGGGTTTCACAAAGTTCCAAAATTGATCACACCGATAAGTAATTCTTGGTCAGACCGAGTCTCACTTGTGCAATGGCATAAGACAAATCGGTGGGACCGAGTTTTTCAACTCGGTGGGTCCGAGATGGTTTCGGCGGAATCCTAACCCTAAAATTTTCGAATCAAACCTAATCTACGAGCGCATTGACTGGATAGGAGTGTTTCAATCGTGGCAAGAGTCATGATGATCACAATGTGCTAAGAATCAGATTGGAGAATAGCACAAAGATCGAGTCCATACCCTAGTTCGGCGGAGACTCGCTACGGCGGCAACGGCGGGGTAGAATTCCGTTGACGGCGATGGAGACCAGCGACTGGAGGCGGCTGGCGGCGAGAAGACGATCCGGAGACCAAGTTGGCAGAGCAGGCTATCGCGCGGGCGAAGGGGTTCGGAGAAATTTCCCAATTTTTGCCCGTGACTATATATAGCCCAACCCTGTCGGTGTGACCGAGTGGAACGACTCGGTGGCACCAAGATGCAAAACTGTATACAGTTATTGCAACTCGGTGTGATCGAATGGTTCAAATCGGTTGCACCGAGATCGAAAACATAGATCAACTTAATGATCTCGGTAGGACCGAAAGTAGGGTATCGGTCAGACCGAGAATCATAAAAAGGTTTTGGAAGTTTAAGTCTATGACAAATCAGGGACTCTGAGCGCTCCTCACACAAAGTGGTTTGAATCTGACTTGATCAAATTTTGTGATGTAGCATGAATAGAGTTTGAGACGAGAAAAGCATAGATAGCTAGGGAGGTTCTTAGGCATTCTTGTCCATCCACTTGGCAAAAGGAAATAAAACCGAACAATCAAAGCAACAAGTGGATGTCCTCGAATGAGTAAAATATGCAACCAGCATGCTCAAACAATAAGATGGCAAATGAAATATGTGACAAGGCATGCACAACCAATTCTAGCATCTACCAAGCAATTTGCGATGACAAGGTCATCTATATATGAGTATATTGACTTAGGAGTCAAGTGAGAACACTTGATCATAGGTCATACTCATCGTTTAAGCTCAAGTGGGGTTACCACTTTTACATAAAGCATTGTTGTGTTCACATCTTTAGAGTGGCTTTAGCTCAAGTCTTAGAGTAAAGCTCCCCCTAGATGTGATATCCCCCCTTAGAGGGATGAACTAACCTCGGGTTTTGTCGATGATGACTTCATGTAGATGTTGAAGATGTGGATGCTCAATGTTGATGTAGATCACTTGGAGCTATCCCTTTGAGTGAATTGCACTTTCAATACCTACATGGGTTAGTCCCGCAAGGAACAAACAAGGATATCCATAGACATAGAGTGATGCACACACAAGATGATGTCCATGAAAACTTTTAGGTTACCTTATCCCTTGTCTTACCAACAAGAGGGTTTGTGACTCCTTGAACTAGTGCAAGCTGTGGAAGTTGATTGCACTTGTTCTTGCCAAAATGATAAGAGTGAAGTATGTTGGCGGAGTCACCCTCAAGAACTCTTTAGTTCTTCTTCTTTTGGATCCACACCATCTTGATGGGAATCCTTGGAGTTGTAGTCGTACTTGATGAAGTGGAACTTGAAGTAGTCTTGGGAATCCACTTGACTAAGGTCTTAGGAGCTTCTTCAAATGCATCAATTTCCTCTTGAATCTTGTCCTTGCCTTTTTGCTTGTAATTGTGGTGGAAGATCATCTTGAGCTTGTGTCCCCTTGAAAGAAGTATCATACTTCTCTTGTTGAGGAACAAACTTTGTCTTGGGGTATTGATCTTCTTCCCACTCAACTCCATTGGCATTGAACTTTCGTTCAAAACCAACACCTTGATTCTTCCGGTGCATTCCTTGCTTGCGCACAATTTCCTCGAATTGCTTACTCCCGGCAAGGCTTTTGTACACTCCTTTCTCTATAATTCCCTTCAATAAACTATTTTCTTGCTCAAGTGTAACTTGGCTAAGAGAATCATTAGTGGAATCAAGAGAACTACTAGAAGCAACAATATTGGATTTAGCATGATCATTGTTACTGCTAGAGGAAGAATCTTTCTTGTTCTTGTTACTAGACTTGACTTGAGGCATGTAAGTGGATAAGAGTAAACGCTTGGCAATGTAAGAAGAACTTTTCTTGCGGAGATCATCATTGATTGCTTTTAAGAACTCATGCTCTTGCTCAAGATTGAGCTTTTCAAAGCATAATTTCTCATGAGCTCTTAAAAGTTCTCGATGTTCTTCGAAGATAGTTTCATGAGCTAACTTAAGAGTGTTTAGTTCTTTAGTTAGAGCCTCAATCTTCTCCTTATCATTGTCATTCGTTTTATCTTGATTAGCATGATTAATTGACGTTTCATCATAGTATTCATCACTAGAGTTGTCAACAAGCAAATCATCACCTAACAAGTCATCTTCATCACTATTGAAATCAACATACTCGGGGTGTGTTACCTTAGGACCTTTGGCCATGAAGCATCTTCCAATTCCTTCATTTGGTGTGTCAAATATGTCGTAGGAGTTGGTTGACACAAGTGCTAGACCGGCAACACCTTCATCTTGAGTATCTTCGGAGCCAGAGTGATAACTTCTCTCCGAGTGGCTGTCGGAGTCGGAGCCGAATACCCATTCACCAACATGAGCTTGATGTCTTTGTTTTGTGTAGCTCCTTGATGATTTTTCCTTCCTTTCCGAATCCTTGCTTTCTCCGTGAGTATCTTCGTTCATAACGATCATCTCTACTCCTTCTCTCTCTTGGTGGTGATTCTTTGCTTCTTCTTTTTGGAGAATCTTCTCTTCTCTTGTAGGGAGCCGTACACTCATTGGAATAGTGTTCGGGTCTTCCACAACTGTAGGACCATGACTTGAAGCTTCTATCTTTGCTTCTACTCTTGTAGAACTTGTTGAAGTTCTTCACCATTAAGCTCAATTCTTCATTGAAGTTTTGTTTCTCACTTGATGATGTAGGGGCTTCACATAAGGCTTTGTAGGCACCACTTGATTTGTTGTGAAGTTCCTCTTTATCCTTAAGTGACATCTCATGAGCAACAATTCTTCCAATCACCTCCGTTGGCTTGAGATCTTTGTAATTGGGCATCATTTGGATCAATGTGCACACGGTATCATATTTTCCATCCAAGGCTCTTAGAATCTTCTTGATGATGAATCTATCGGTCATATCTTCACTTCCTAAGCCAGCAATCTCATTTGTGATGAGAGCAAGCCTAGAGTACATTTCAGCGACACCTTCACCATCCTTCATTTTGAACTTGTCAAGTTGACTTTGAAGCACATCCAACTTGGATTCCTTGACGGAGTCAGTACCTTCGTGCATATCAATCAAAGTGTCCCAAATTTCCTTTGCATTCTCAAGATGGATGATTTTGTTGAATTCTTCGGGGCACAATCCGTTGAAGAGAATATCACAAGCTTGAGCATTGTATTGCAACATCTTCAACTCATCCGCGGTAGCTTCACAGTTTGGTTCTTTCCCATCAAAGAAGTCACCTTGCAAACCAACACACACAATAGCCCAAACGGTGGGGTTATGTCCAAGAATATGCATTTTCATTTTATGCTTCCAACTAGCAAAATTAGTACCATCAAAGTAAGGACCTCTACGGTGATAATTTCCCTCGCTAGACGCCATACTCTCCTAGGTTGTGAAACCAAGGCTATGACCACCAAAAGCTATGGAGATCAAAGCAAATGGAGACCAAAGCTCTGATACCACTTGTAGGATCGAAAGTATGTCTAGAGGGGGGGTGATTAGACTACTTGACCAAATAAAAACTTAGCCTTTTCCCAATTTTAGTTCTTGGCAGATTTTAGCTATTGTAGGACAAGTCAAGCAATCATCACACAATTCAAGCAAGCATGCAAAGAGTATATTGGCAGCGGAAAGTAAATCATGCAACTTGCAAGAATGTAAAGGGAAGGGTTTGGAGAATTCAAACGCAATTGGAGACACGGATGTTTTTCCCGTGGTTCGGATAGGTGGTGCTATCCTACATCCACGTTGATGGAGACTTCAACCCACAAAGGGTAACGGTTGCGCGAGTCCACGGAGGGCTCCACCCACGAAGGGTAACGGTTGCGCGAGTCCACGAAGGGCTCCACCCACGAAGGGTCCACGAAGAAGCAACCACCCACAAAGGGTCCACGAAGAAGCAACCTTGTCTATCCCACCATGGCCATCACCCACAAAGGACTTGCCTCACTAGCGGTAGATCTTCACGAAGTAGGCGATCTCCTTGCCCTTACAAACTCCTTGGTTCAACTCCACAATCTTGTCGGAGGCTCCAAAGTGACACCTAGCCAATCTAGGAGACACCACTCTCCAAGAAGTAACAAATGGTGTGTAGGTAATGAACTCCTTGCTCTTGTGCTTCAAATGATAGTCTCCCCAACACTCAACTCTCTCTCATAGGATTTGGATCTGGTGGAAAGAAGATTTGAGTGGAAAGCAACTTGGGGAAGGCTAGAGATCAAGATTCATATGGTAGGAATGGAATATCTTGGTCTCAACACATGAGTAGGTGGTTCTCTCTCAGAACATATGAGTTGGAATTGTGTATGTGTTCTGATGGCTCTCTCCCCGAATGAAGAGGAGGTGGAGGGGTATATATAGCCTCCACACAAAATCCAACCGTTACACACAGTTTTCCAATCTCGGTGGGACCGAATCAACAAACTCGGTCGGACCGAAAAGGTAAACCTAGTGACCGTTAGAGATTTTCGGTGGGACTGACATGCAACTCGGTAGGACCGATATGGTTAGGGTTTGGGCATAACGTAATCTCGGTGAGACCGATTACACAAACTCGGTGAGACCGATTTTGGTAATTAGCTAACCAGAGAGTTGGTCAGGCAAACTCGGTGGGACCGATTTGCTCTTTCGGTGAGACCGAAAAGTTACAAAAAGGAAACACTGAATTTACATTGCAATCTCGGTGGGACCGATTCGCTCTTTCGGTGAGACCGAAAAGTTACGAAAGGGAAACAGAGAGATTACAATCCCATCTCGTGAGACCGAGATCCCTATCGGTAGAACCGTATTGCTAGGGTTTGGCAGTGGCTTATGACAAGTGAAACTCGGTGGCGCCAGATAGAAAGAATCGGTAGGACCGAGTTTGGCTTAGGGTTTAGGTCATATGTTGATATGGGAAAGTAGTTGAGGGTTTTGGAGCATATCACTAAGCACATGAAGCAAGAGGCTCATTAAGCAACACCTCATCCCTCCTTGATAGTATTGGCTTTTCCTAAAGACTCAATGTGATCTTGGATCACTAAAATATAAAATGAAGAGTCTTGAGCTTTTGAGCTTGAGCCAATCCTTTGTCCTTAGCATTTTGAGGGTTCCACTTTCACATCCATGCCATGCCAATCATTGAGCTTTCCTGAAATAGTCATCTTGGAATAGCATTAGCTCAATGAGCTATATGTTGTTATGAATTACCAAAACCACCTAGGGATAGTTGCACTTTCACTAACGGATGTCACCCTCTTCAGGATGGCTCCTCCAACGCGTCAGAATCTTGAACCTCCACCACCACCTCCACCTCCGGAGGCATGGCAAGCTATGATGGCCGCTACCAACGCCAACACGCAGCTGATTATGCAACTCTTGCTAGAGTGCAACCAAGGAAATCAAGGCCATGGCAACAAGCAAACTCAGTTTGCTACCCTCAACCAGTTCCTTGCAAACCAGCCGAAGTCCTTCAGTAACTGTGTCGAGGCCACATACGCTGATGATTGGCTCGTGGATATCTGCAAACATTTTGAGTGTAGCAACGTCAGGCTTGAGGACTTTGTCAAGTTTGCTTTGTTCCAACTCAAAGACCAAGCTGCTGAGTGGTATCAACAATACAAAGATTCCAGAGGAGGTCGTGTGATTACCTGGGATGATTGCTGCCAAGACTTCAAGCTCACCACATTCCTTAGAGTGTTGTTGAGAGTAAGCGTGAGGAGTTCCGCAATCTGAAGCAAGGCAGCTTGTCTGTTTACCAATACAACATCCTGTTCCAGAGGCTCGCTTGCTTCGCCAAGAAAGACGTCCCTGACGAGAAGAGCATGATTTATCAGTTCAGAGGTGGCCTCAGAGAAGATCTGCAACTAGCTCTCGTGCATTTTGAGCCGAAAAAGTATGATGAATTCTACAACATGGCATTAAAGCAAGAGACCGCTCAGCTCAAGTGTGATGCTTCCAAGAAGAGAGTCAGGGATGCAACTCCTTCTTCTTCAACTCAAGTGGCAGCTAAGCAGCAAAAGTACTGGTTGCCTCCTCCTCCTCCGTTCCATCAGCCTTATCAACAGAAGAGCAAAGGTGGCAATGGATCTTCCCACCCACCCAACCCAGGCTTTCAGAACAAAGCTTCGTCTCATGCTCCAAGGTGAAGTGCTCCGTATCACCGGCCGCTCTCAGAGGTTACGTGCAACAAGTGTCAGCAGAAGGGGCACTATGCGAACAAATGTTTCAACCAGAGGCGTCTTCCACCTCCTCCTCCTGTGAGATCTGCCAGCAATGCAGTGGTGAAGCATAATCCCAAGTTTGCAAAGATCAACATGGTGAACGCAGCTCAGCAAAGGACTCTTCAGAAGTGATCATGGGTAACTTTCCAGTTAACTCTACTCCTGCGAAAGTCCTTTTTGATACTGGTGCATCACATTGTTTCATGTCAAGATCATTTGTTTCGAAGCATGACTTCATTTCGGAAATGTTGGGTAAACCTATGGGAGTGGTTTCTATGGCCAAGTCTATGAGGGCTACCACGATGATCCCAAATGTTTCAATCAAGATGGGTGACTATAAGTTTCTATCTTCTCCAATGGTCCTTGGTGACTCATATATTGATCTTATTCTCGGAATGGACTAGCTTTCTAAGCACAAGGCTCAACTGGATTGTGCTGCCAGGAAGATTCAATTGACACATTCGTCTGAGGATGTGATCGTCTTTGCCGCTCGTGACGATACCATTCGACTGTTTTCTCTTAGTGAGAAGGGCGAGCTGGATGCCATCTCTCAGATTCCAGTCCTTTGCGAATGTCAAGACGTCTTTCCAGAAGAGCTTCCAAGAATGCCTCTTCACCGGCCAGTTGAATTCGTCATTGATCTTGAGCCTGGAACGGAACCTGTTTGCAAACGTCCTTACAAGCTTGGACCAGAAGAGTTGAAGGAGCTGAAGAAACAACTCGATATATAAGAGCGTATGGGTCTGATCCCACCAAGTTCTTCTCCTTGGGGTTGTGGTGTTATTTTTGTTAAGAAGAAGGATGGCACGGACCGACTTTGTGTCGACTACCATCCATTGAACAAGAAGACCATAAAGAACAAGTACCACTTCCCAACATCAATGAGCTTTTCGAACAACTCAAAGGTGCTCAAGTATTCTCCAAGCTTGACCTCCATATGGGCTATCATCAGATTCGCATTCATGAACAAGACATCGCCAAGACAGCATTCAGAACAAGCTATGGTTCCTATGAATACATTGTCATGTCTTTCGGCCTTGTCAACGCTCCTCCAACATTCTCTCGCATGATGAACTTCATCTTCAACCCCTACACAAATGACTTCGTCTTGGTCTATCTCAATGACATTTTGGTCTTTTCCAACAACAAGGAGCATCATGACAAACACTTGAGATTGGTGCTCGACAAACTCAGAGAACATCAGTTCTATGCGAAGTTTTCAAAGTGTGAGATTTGGCTCGATGAGGTTCTCTACCTTGGGCATATCATCTCCACCAAGGGCATAGTTGTTAATCCTAAGAAGGTGTCTGCAATTGTGAATTGGAACCGCCTCAGAATGTGAAGCAGCTCCGCAGCTTTCTTGGGATCGCAAGCTATTCTTGAAGATTCGTTGAAAATTTCTCTAAGATCGCGTAGCCTCTTTCCAACCTTCTCCAGAAACATGTGAAGTAAGTCTGGATGCCTGAATGTGACATCGCTTTCAACACCCTGAAAGAGAAGCTAGTCACAGCTCTAGTTCTGACCCCTCCTAATGAATCCAAACCATTTGGGGTTTTTTGTGATGCTTCTCTGCAAGGTCTCGGTCCTATCTTAATGCAAGAAAAGAAAGTTGTGGCCTATACCTCTCGCCAGTTGAAGCCCAACGAAAAGAACTACCCCACTCATGGCCTCGAGTTGGCAGCAGTCGTCCATGCTCTTTTAACATGGAGACATCTCTTGTTGGGAAGGAAAGTGGACATATTCACTGATCATAAGAGCCTCAAGTACATCTTCACTCAGCCCAACCTCAACCTCAGGCAGACTCGTTGGGTCGAGATGATTTAAGAGTATAATCCGAGTGTTGAATATACTCCAGGCAAGGCCAATGTCATTGCAGACGCTTTGAGCAGGAAGGCTTACTGCAACAGTTTGATTCTCAAGCCCTACCAACCGGATCTTTGTGAAGCTTTCCGCAAACTTAATCTCCAAGTTGTTCCTCAAGGATTCCTTGCCAACCTCCAAGTCTCTCCTACTTTGGAAGATCAGATTCGTGAGGCACAACTTCTCGATGCAATGGTGAAGAAGGTGAAGAATGGGATTGCCAGGAGCCAACCCAAGTACAAGTTCTATCGCCTTGATGACAAAGATACTCTATTCTTCGAGGATCGCATTGTTGTTCCCAAGGGTGACCTTCGTAAAGTCAATATGAACGAGGCTCACAATTCACTCCTATCTATTCATCCTGGAAGTACAAAGATGTACCATGACCTCAAGAAGTCGTATTGGTGGACACAAATGAAGCGCGAGATTGCTCAGTTCGTGAATGAATGTGATGTCTGTAGAAGAGTGAAAGCAGAACACCAACGGCCAGCTGGTCTCCTCCAACCTCTTGCCATTCCAGAATGGAAGTTTGACCATATTGAGATGGACTTCATGACTGAATTTCCCAAGTCCAAGCGTGGCAATGATACTATCTTCGTTGTCATCGACAAGCTCACTAAAGTGGCTCATTTTCTTCCTATCAAAGAATCTATCACAATAGCTCAGTTGGCAGAGCTATATACCTCCAGGATTGTCTCCTTGCATGGCATACCGCAGTTGATATCTTCAGATCGTGGAAGCATCTTTACCTCTAAGTTCTGGGATTCCTTCAAGAAGGCTATGGGCACCAGCATTCGGTTAAGCACAGCCTTCCGTCCTCAAACTAGTGGCCAAGTCGAGCGAGTAAATCAAATTCTTGAAGATATGCTCAGGGCTTGTGTCATTTCTTTCGGTATGAAGTGGGAAGATTGTCTTCCATATGCCAAGTTCTCCTACAACAACAGCTTCCAAGCGAGTTCAGGCAAGGCCCCATTCAAGATTCTCTATGGCAGAAAGTGACGTACTCCTCTTAATTGGTCAGAGACTGGTGAACGCCAACTTCTTGGCAATGACTTGATCACAGAGGCTGAAAAAATGTGCAAAGTCATTCGTGACAATCTCAAAGCCATGCAATCGCGCCAGAAGAGTTACTATGATAGCAAGCATCGTGACTTGGCTTTCGACATCGGAGACCATGTCTACCTACGCATCTCTCTAATGAAAGGTACTCGTCGCTTCGGTATCAAAGGGAAGCTTGCCCCTAGATACGTGGGTCCTTTCAAGATCATTGGCAAAAGAGGCGATCTCGCCTATCAACTTGAGCTTCCATCCAACTTTGCAAATGTGCACGACGTGTTTCACGTGTCTCAGCTTCGCAAGTGTTTCAAGACTCCTGACCGCACCATCAACTTCGAAGAGATTGATCTCCAAGAAGACCTGTCTTATCATGAGCATCCCGTTGCTATTCTTGAAGACACTGAGCACAAGACCCGCAACAAGTCTAACAAATTCCTAAAAGTGAAGTGGTCACATCATTCCGACCGAGAAGCCACCTGGGAACGCGAGGACCACCTCCATTCCGAATATCCGGAGTTTTTCCAGTCCTAGATCTCGAGATGAGATCCTTTCGTAGTGGTGGAGTGTTGTAACGCCCCGGATGTAACTTGCCATATTTGTATTCCAACTCTTGCCATTTCCGGCCTTAAGTTATGAGATTCATGATTGGGTTTTGCCTTTGTTTTGTTTTTGTTCTTGTCATGCATTTCATATCATGTACATCTTGTGCATCATGGCCTCATCATGTGCATCTTCATCTGTAGCATGTTGCATTGTGGCATGTTCCTTGGGATCCAAGCATCATCTCTCCCCTTCATTCATCACCACCTCTTCCCCTCTTTTCTTTCTTTGACAAGTGCACCTCTACCCTCCTCCTTTAATGCTCATCTTTTTCCCAAAATTATAGCACCATGCCTTGAAACCCCCTGCCAAATTTCACCTCTTTTAGAATTGTTTTGGTTGGGTTCAAAAATGCATCAAGTTTGAATTTTAATTCAAACTTGGAATATTTTTCTACCTTTAAAAATTACCAAAGCAATTTTATTAAATGCTACACAAATTCAGGATCATGAGGATATTTTTATATTACTTAAACTCCTCTTCTTTTCCCCTGTGCTTTTCCTTTTGTTTTTCTGTCTGAAGAAAAATAGAAAAAAGAAGAGAAGCAGAGCAGTGGCAACAGCACCCAACTGGGCCTTGGCCTCCCAGGCAAGCCCAGCTAGCCCCGCGCCAGCGAGCCCAGCGCGCCAGTGAGCCCACTCGAGACCCCCTCTCCGCCTTTTCTCACCCACGCGCGCCCGCACCCCCGCTAGCCTCTCTCCATGTGGCAAAGCCGGCCCCAGGCGACAACGTCTTTGGCTACACCCCTCACCCACCTCTCTTCCACCTCGGTCCCCCCCTTGCGAGCGCGTACATGGCCAAGGCCGAGAGTGTCGCTGCTCCAAACCCTCGACCTGTCCCCCCTTTTATCCCCTCTCCATGTCCATGCTATTTTAGGGTTTCCCCTCTTCCCTCTCGCCACACCACCCACCTTCCAAGCGCATCCGAGCGCGCGAGCTCATCGCCGGCGTGATCTTCAACCACCTCAACCCCGGCGATCGTGTCAGTTTTCCTCCCTGGCGTCGACTACGTCCCCGACGTCCACTACTTCACCTCGGGATGCCAAGACGGAGTTGTCTCCTTCCTCTTAGTCCCCGCGGTACCTGTAGGTGTTCGGTGGCCATCATGCTCGTCTCCGTCCACCTCCCGGCCAACCGAGCACACTATCGTGCCAGTGGTAAGCCCCTGTTCAGTCACGTCCCTTTCCCCTCCTCTGTTGCATGCTTTAGCTAGCCCCGTGCCGTCCGCCTGAGTCGCCACCGTCAGACCTCGTCTCCAGCGAGTGCTCCGTCCCCCGCTGCCCGTCTGCGTGTGTCCGTCGTGTTCACCACTTAGAGTAGGTTCAATCCGCGCCCTTAGCTGTTCGCATAGCTGTCCGCCTAGCCGTGTGCGTTCGCGCCGTCGTCGCCTCTGTATCTCGTCGCCGGGGTCGACTCCACCGTCGTCCGGTGCGGCTAGTGGCACCTGGGAACGCGGGATCCTCCCGCGATCCTTTTGCGTCCTTCCACCGCTCTGCTAGGCCACCGGAGCAACTTCGGCGAGGGCTCCACCGCGCTCGGTCGCCGCCGACCACCTCCTCTGTTTTCCCCTGCTCCCGCGCGCATGCGTCACCACCTTGGGGGCCCCAAGCCGGGACCCACTGGTCAGCGAGACGGAGGCCAGGTCCCACCTGTCAGCCGTGCACCCACACTCACACTCACCTGACACGTGGACCCACGGGCCGACCTGTCATCTGCACGCCCTGGTTTTTAACCCAAACGGGCATTTGTCCATTTTGGGTCTTTCCAGATCAGGTCTTTTCCAAATTAGGCAAGTCCATTTCTGGACGTTTCCAAATAAGGAAATGCCATTTCGATGAGTTTCCTTTTTAGGTAGTTTTAGACTTAAGGCATTTGTGATGATTTTTCTACAGCAACCCCAACATATTATATATGTTTTTGGGGTCGAAAAATCCCACCAATCCAGTGGTTGCTTTGGTTTTTGCATTTGAGCAAGTTCATGAACATGGCATTTTGCATCATGAGGCTACTTTTTTCATTTTTGTGTGATTTATTTCAACCATGCTATGTAGGTGTTTGTCCCATGGTTAGTTTCATTTTCTTGCCTGCTACATGCTAGTATTTATGCCATGTATCTTTGTGCACTTTGTTGAGTGAAACAAGCATGCAAAGTAGCTCTCGTGATGTTGCTGATTTCAGGGACTCAGAATTCTTCTAAGTGATTTCCCTGATGTTATTTTTATGCATGTATTCATGTTGCTACAGAGTGATCCATGCCTCTTTTGAGCATGTTCACTAAGGATGATTTTGAGATATTGTTATGTTCTATCCATCCATGTCTTTGTTTGCAATTAGGGAGTATCCTAGCATGACTCAATCTTGCTCTACTTTTGCTATAAAATATTCCTGGCAGATTGTTTACATGTTAATCAATTTTGCCAAGGTTGTTGTAGTTGTTCCATGCATGCTATGAGATTGTTCTTGCCATGGTTAGCTTCTTGAACATGTCTTCTTGCTGGGTGTATTCTTAGTTTGTCATGCAATGCCTTGTGGTGAGTGCATAGAGCTTGCAAACATGCCTACGTAACTCTGTTTATGTCATGCCCAGTTTTCTGCTAAGTCTGAATCTGTTAACGAAACTTGCTATGTTTACATAGGTGTCATCATATCTTCTGATCCTTTTTGGCTTATGGTCAGTAAGGGACTTTTCTTATATGCTTTGAGTAGTTTCATGCCATGCCTTGACTTGCCATGATATGTTCATGTAGCATGTTGTTATCTTGCTCTAAACATTGCTTCCTGATGCTAATTCCTGACATGTTGTTATTTTCACCAAGTCTGTGAACCTGATATCTTTTGCACTTTTGTCATGCTTGTTTGAACCTGCTATTGTGTGATTTAGCCATAGCTCAGTGTTCATCTTTTGTCAACCATCTTGAGTGGATCACTGCCATGTGCTTTGTTGCTATGTTCGAGTGCAGTAGCTTAGTTTCTTGTTGTATTTTAGATGGCATCGTGCTGTTAATCGCAGAATTGTGCCATTATTGTTTTGCTTGCCATTTGCAAACCGTGCGTCCGATTCCGATGATCTTTATATCGATTTCGACCAAAATCAACTCATCTTTCCAGCAGCGCACTTGGTTTGCCAAGTTGAGGCCTGGTTCAATCTTTTCCTTCCGGAGCATGCATATGCATTGCATTTTACATCCCGTATATCATGCCATGTTTTGCATAATGTTGCTTGCGCATTGCACCATGGTTGATTGTGGTTTCCTTTGCTTGTGTTCTTGTTTTGGGTAGAGCCGGGAGACGAGTACGTGATCGAGGAACCCGTTGAGTATGCTTACGAGGATCAAGCTTACGTCAACTCAGAGAACTTTGCAGGCAAGATGACCATACCCTCGAAATCACTTCTATCTTTGCTTGCTAGTTGCTCGCTCTATTGCCGTGCCTATGCCTCGATACCTACCACATGCTTTATCATGCCTCCCATATTGGCATGTCAAACCTCTAACCCACCTTGTCCTAGCAAATTGTTGTTTGGCTATGTTACCACTTTGCTCAGCCCCTCTTATAGAGTTGCTAGTTGCAGGTGAAGATTGGAGTTTGTTCCTTGTTGGAACATGTTTATTGTTGGGATATCATTATTATATCTTGTTTACATTAATGCACCTATATACTTGGTAAAGGGTGGAAGGCTCGGCCTTATGCCTGGTGTTTTGTTCCACTCTTGCCGTCCTAGTTTCCGTCATACCGGTGTTATGTTCCTTGATTTTGCGTTCCTTACGCGGTCGGGTTATAATGGGAACCCCTTGACAGTTCGCCTTGAATAAAACTCCTCCAGCAAGGCCCAACCTTGGTTTTACCATTTGCCACCTAGCCTTTTTCCCTTGGGTTTCGCGGACTCAAGGGTCATCTTTATTTTAACCCCCCCCCCCCACCGGGCCAGTGCTTCTCTAAGTATTGGTCAAACCTAGAGCACCGTGCGGGGCCGTCCCTTGGCAACTTGGGTTACGTTGGCTCCCGTACGCTTAGCTTATCCGGTGTGCCCTGAGAACAAGATATGCGCAGCTCCTATCGGGATTTGTCGACACAGTGGGTGGTCTTGCTGGTCTTGTTTTACCATTGTCGAGATGTCTTGTAACCGAGATTCCGAGTCTGATCGGGTCGTCCTAGGAGAAGGAATATCCTTCGTTGACCGTGAGAGCTTGTGATGGGCTAAGTTTGGACATCCCTGCAGGGATTTGAACTTCCGAAAGTCGTGCCCGCGGTTATGGGCAGATAGGAATTTGTTAATATCCGGTTGTAGAGAAATTATCACTTAACTTAATTAAAATGGATCAACCGCGTGTGTAGCCGTGATGCTCTCTTTTCGGCGGAGTCCGGGAAGAGAACATGGTCTCGTGTTATGCTTGAACGCAAGTAGTTCTAGGATCACTTCTTGATCATAGATTCTCGAACGTGCTTTGCCTTCTCTTCTTGGTCTCATTTGCGTAAGTTAGCCACCATATATGCTAGTGCTTGCTGCAGCTCCACCTCACAACCTTTCCCTACCCATAAGCTTAAATAGTCTTGATCGCGAGGGTGAGAGATTGCTGAGTCCCCGTGACTCACAGTTTACTTCCAAAACCACATGCGGGTGCTACGATACCATTCCAGGCAATGCGACTGAACTCAAGTGGGAGTTCTATGAGGACTCAGGATGTTACTACGTTTCCTTTCCAGACGATCAGTAGTGGAGCCCAGTTGGGGCGATCGGGGATCTTATGCACTTGGAGTTGTCGTTATTTTGGTTCCGTAGTCGGACCTTGATTGTATATGCGTGATGTAATGCTATATTTCTGTATTGTGTGAAGTGGCAATTGTAAGCCGACTCTATACCTCTTTCTTATTCAGTACATGGGATGTGTAAAGATTACCCCTCTTGCGACATGCCTACAATGCGGTTATGCCTCTAAGTCATGCTTCGACACGTGGGAGATATAGCCACATCGTGGGTGTTACAGGAGCCCAGTTGGGATGATCAGGGATCTAGCATTTGGGGTTGTCTTCCTTTATTTTTATTCCATTGTCGGACCTTTGATTGTACCTTGGATGATGTATGGATTATTTATGTATAGTGTGAAGTGGCGATTGTAAGCCAACTCTTTATCCCTTTCTTATTCAGTATATGGGATTGTGTGAAGATTACCCCTCTTGCGACAAACCTACCATGCGCCTATGCCTCTAAGTCGTGCCCCAACACATGGGAGATATAACCGCATTGTGGGTGTTGCAAGTTGGTAATCAGAGCCATCCCTGACTTAGGAGCACCCTGCTTGATCGAATCGCTGACGTTGTTGAGTCTAGACCAAAATGTTTTGAGTCTTAGGATGATATGTAACAGAGCGTAGGATTCTTTTACTCCTCAGTCCCTTCGTCGCTCTGGTGAGGCCTCCTAACGTAGAAGTTTTGACTCTCCTCTCCTCAAATTTCATCAAAAAAATTTAGGATCACGCGAGTATCTTGGAATTGTTCCGATAGTCTTGTGATGAGAACATTGTTTTGGTGCCTCCTGACATTTAGGGGTTGTGGCAGTGTCCCAGGGAGTTGAGCTACGAGGTGTTCTTGTCACAATTTTATCATTGCAGTTCTGGAATACCTGAGTTCGCCGACATCGAAAATCTCTTTTATGCAGTTGTTGGTGAGATAACCTTGACGCCACCCAGTACTGGGGCGGGAGTTCAGGAGTATTGCCATAACTTGTATAACGAATGCTTTTCGAAGGTTGAGGTACATGATTTCTGAAGGTTTCTTGGTTATGTGTTGAAGGATGGATGCAGCTGGATGTAGGGATTGTTAGTTTGGGTGAGATATTATGCTTCCCATGTATCCCCAACACCTGATTGCATAACCATAAAGTTTCAGGAGTTTATAAGTGGGAATTCAAGTAGCTCCTAGGATATCTTTCCGACAGATGCATGATATGAGATTGGGGTTCGACGTCTAGTGGTCCTCCTATCCACGGTTGGTTTTAAAGTGGTCTTGTTGTGTCTTAAAGAGTCCTTGGCTATGCTGACTCGGGGATGCTTCGTATGTCATGTGCTCTGCCTTGTACATGATGGTGTTGTACGATCGAGCTCGTGTGGGCCCCAGCACGAAAACTTCGGACGAAATCTCTTTCATATGTTTGTTTCGCCTTATTCTGCAAGCCAATCCTTTGTTTTGTTTTGGTTTGTGGTATTTGAGTTGCTTCGATGTCAAGTGTTGATTCCATACCTTTCCTAAGCGATATTCTCATATTTCTATGTTAATACTAATCCTTCATGATTATCGAGATTGTCATGTCAATCCTTTTCCAACCGGCGTGTTTATCTTCAAGTGGATCCGATCATTCCAACATTCACGAGATCAAATTCTCAGTTCTTTGCAACGGTGTTTGTTTCATCCGTTCCAAGTTGCCTTTGTTTTTCCCACCCTCCCACCCTTTTTTCTTCAAGGACTTAGACTTCTTAATCAAGTATCCTTTTATTGATGTGAAGTTTCTTCATTCTTTTCCTTCAAAGTTCTTATCTGGTGATTCTCAGGAAGATACTAACGGAGCTTCAAGTTCATCATTCTTTGTTCTCTTTATTCTCTGGTGGATTGAAGTCAAGCCTTGTTGATCATATCCTTTCCTCATTTCAAATGTTTTCTCATGACGGTGCACCTCTTAATCATTCACTTCTCGCTATTCATTTGTTCTGGAGTGCTGAAGATATCTCGAAGATTCATGTTTCCACTCTGCATTCATTCAACCTATTCCGAGGTTGTTATCTCATTCAAGCCATTTAATTCAACCAGTGCAATCTCTCTTTTCAAGCAATCTCTTCAACGGTGTTTTTTAGTGGGCCCTAACCCACAGGTCTTTTCCCAATATCTTACCTGACTCTTCCTATTTTCCCGAAGTTATAGTCAAATTCTCTCAAAGTTTGACGTAAGAATGAGTTACCATCAGTCAAATGCCTTTCTCCAAGATCTTTCAAATTCTTTTCGCCGTTGGTTCAACCTTTCTAATTGTCATTCCAGAATGCCTCAACAATTCATGGTGGTGTTTCTCATTGTCATTCTCGGGTTTGTGTAGACCGAAGAAGAGTTTCTCTTAAATCTTGCTCCATTCTCTTCAAGATTCATGGTTCTAGCTTGATGCCATTCTCTCATAATTGTTTTCGATTATGAGAATTCTTTTCACCCATTCCGAGCAATTCAGGAGTCTTTTCAGTTTGATTCTCCGAAGCCCATCATCTCAGAATTATTAATTCCAGCTTTCAGCTCTCGTTCTCCAAATCTTACCGGTGCATCGTTCAAATATCCTCTAATCAGTTCTTGATCTCTTCGTTCTCATGTATCTAAATCCCAGCAAGTATCTTCATTTGTTTTCAAATTCTTCCCGGTGTTTTGTGCCTTTGCTACTTTCATTTTCAATTCTTACGGTGGTTCATTCAAGATTTCTCTTCCTTCATTATCATATTAATTTATTCGTTGTTTCAATCCTACCAGTGGTTCATTGAAGACCTTCTCAAGATTACGATATATCTCTCTTAATCCTTTCTACGAGAATAAGTAGTATGCCAAATCCATTGCTTGTCATCAATTTAATTTGATGAAGGATAAACATACAATAAATCGTATTCTTGTTTTCCTCAAAGTGATTTAATTCCTTCTTCCGGAGTTTGTTCATGAGGAAGAAATTGTTGGTTCCAAGTTGCTTCATCTTTTTTTTCCGAAGTTCCAAGTTTTCCGCTTTACCTCATCGCAAAGATCCATCCAATCATTGCAAGGCTTCAATCTTATTATTTTCATCTTTCACTCCTTTTTGATCATTCTTTTATTACCAGAGTTCTTCATGGAGGCTCAACATGGTTCTTCGTCAAGGATTCTTTTCATTCTTCAATTGTTCTTCAGGATATCCCTCGAAGTTAAGATCCGCTAAGCTATACTCTAAAACTAAACATGGTGCTTAACACATGTCTTGATTTGAGGAGTTCAAGCATTCTTCATCTTGCATTCCGAAGCGTAATTCTTTCATATCTCATCTTTTGAGGTGATGTTATGTCATTGTTGATAATTTCCCTTTGTGTTTCATGATTCACAAGTTATCAAGAATGAGGTATTTTAAATCCATTAATCTCTTTGTTGGCGTCATCTTGTGTCATATTTCCCCTTAAGCCTTCCCTAAGGATTGTTGCTATTTATGGTGCTCATAAATGACCCAAGTTCTTCATTTATCCTCCCGGTGAAATAAGTTTCTCGTCTCCTTGTACATATCAATCCAATCTATTTTTTCGTTAGTGGAAAATTTTCACCTCAAGTTCTCGAGTTGTTTTCCATAAGCCCACAACAAGCTTACTCTTTTGGTTGTTGGATTTCCAAAAACTCCGTTCGACCCTTCTCCTAAAGATGCTTTTCCAAGATCATTTGAGGTAGAAGATGTGGTTTTCTCCTCCGTTCTTTTGATTCCATTCTTACATTTGTTCCGGAGGCATTGGGATGTTTCTCTGTTCGACCCATCATCTTGTTTTGTCAAGATCATGTTCAATTCCTTCCATTTACAGTCAGAGTGCTGTCCAAATTATATCATTCTTATTCCTTCTCTATCTTTTTTTAACTGGAGTGTTGTGGCTTTCATTCCTCTTCTAACCGGAGTCTCATTCAAGTGCTTTCATTTGGCCAAGTTCATATTATTGCCTTCCATTTCCATCCAAAGTTTTGTCGTAATTGATCCTTATCGTTCCTTGTACATCTCGTTTCATCCGGAATGCTGGCATGTACTTCCTGTCCATTGGAACCCTTTTTCTTATGTCTTTCAACCTACAAGATTCTAGTAAATGTTCCTTGTTCCTCTTTTCTCACGGAGTGTTTTCAACTATGTTCATCTTCGTTGTATTTTTTCTTTCAATTTGTTCAACCTTGCAAGGTTCTTTGGTTTCACTCATGTCCAAGAAGCAACTTAGTTTTACCTTTTCTCTTCCTCTTCTGTTTCTCTCCGGTGCCATCCCTAGATCTCGGAACGAGATCGTCTTGTAGTGGTGGAGTGTTGTAATGCCCCGAGACCGTTGCGCCAGGTGTCTTCTAGTTATGCGCGTTGTTGCCATGTCTTTCGCATTCGTGTTGCATCTTGCTATGTCATCATGTGCATTGCATCATCATGTTTTCAAAACTTGCATCCGTCCCAGTCTCCCCATTGCTTCCGTTGTCAGTTCCGAGCCCAGACACACTTGCACGCGCCCGCGGCATGTCTGAAATATTATTTTATAAGTGGCTAGAAAAATGTTCTCGGAATGGGCTGAGAGTTGGCATGCGGTCTTTTTATGTTGTAGGTAGGCCGCGTGCCAAGTTTCATCGCATTCGGAGTCCGTTTCATGCCCCAACGTATAACTATAGCGGCATTATAGACGGTCAGACGTTGGAAGTTTTCGGTCTCCGAAAACTGCCGCCGGGCTGCTCTGCTTCTCTCTCTTCTCAGCCCAACACCTCTACATAGTCCATCTAGCCCACCTACCTACCCATCCGCTCTGGGTCGTCCGATGATGATCGAACGGTCCGAAAACAGATGAAAACCCCCCTATGCCTAGCACCTACCCTATATATACATCTCCCCTTCCAAATTTGGCAGCCTAGTCTTGCCCTACCTTCTAGCCTCCCACCTCCTCCTCAATTTCCATGTGCCTCCACCTCAGATGTGCCACTTGCCGCCGCCCAACTGGCCAGTCGCCGTCGGCCAGGCACCCTCCACCTCTCTCGTCGTGCCACATCGCCCATTAGCCTCCCACACTGCTCGAGACTGCCAGGCCCGTGCCAGGCCTGCCCAGGCCTCGATCTGGGCTATGAGGCCCCCGCACGCGCCGCCGCCTCCCTCCTACGCCTTGCTGCTCCCGTGCCACCCTCCGGCGACCTCGCCCTGCGACAGCGACCGCCGCCCTCGTGCGCCTCCAGCTCCGTCGTCCGACGTCGCCTGCTCGCCTCCGCCCTGAGTTTCTCTCCTCCATGTCGTATCCCGCCCCGCACCACCGCTAACATGGAGCTCCGACGAGCTTGTCGCAGGACCCCTCGCCGTCGCCGGGAATGAATCCCCGGCGAGCTCCTTGACATAGATCAGGCCTCTTCGCGCCCTCCGCCGCCACTACCACTTTCCCCTCGGCGGATCCGCCTCCGACCTTGTCGTCCCCGTCGCCCTCACCGGCGAGCGCCGTCATGCGTCGTTCAGATCGGGAGGAGCCCCGATCCCGTCTCCCTTCGTATCGGCGTCCGAGTGGGTCGTGACCCACCCGAGGCCCAGCACTCCAGTTCGGCCTGCCTCTGCTTCGCCTAGCCCACCGCAGGCTCCCAAGGCCCAAGCCAGATCTGGCCTGCCCAGCCTCCTCCACCAACCGGCCCAAGGCCCGCTGTGAGCAGCTCCCCCAGCCCCTCCAGTTTCAGCCCGCTTCATATTTTTTCTTCCTGGCGAATTTATCTATTTGTGTGGAGGCTGTAGTTTTACAGGAAAACCCCTAGACTTCATGCATTTAATAACTCTTTAACCGTGCATCAGATTAAAATAAATTATATATGAAAAATGCTTAGAATTTTGTCTAGTTTAACAACATGCAACTTTCATCCATGTTAAAAATGTTTAAAATGATGTTTGCATATATTTTGCCTATTGCCATGCTATAATGTTTTATTTCATAACTAATTAATCATAGCTCGGATTTATTTAAACTTGATATGTAAATGGGGTAGAAAATGGCTAGTTTAACATGGTGCACTTTTCTTGCATGCTTAACAATACCAAATCTAAAATATGCACATGAGGCGTTTTCCGGACTTGTTGCTTCTTGATCCGGCCTCATTTAAACTTGCCTAGATAGGTAGTTTTATTATGATTCACCTCTTGCCATGTTTAATAACATTTACTATTGTTGGGTACATAAACAAGAGTGAACTAAATGATTGAATGTGGTGATCTTCCCATATGCAACTCGTTGCATATTGAGCTCCACTTAATTTGTAGTATTGTTTGTGCACTTTGCCATGCCATGCCTCATTAAACCGGACATGCATCATACTTGGTTGTGCATCATGCCATGTTTATGTGATCGTTGTTTACTATATTGCTTGCTTCTTTCTGTGTTGCTTCTCTCGTTAGCTTCGGTTTCGTTCTGGAGTTGTGAGGATTCGTTCGACTATGTCCTTTTGTCTTCTTCATGGACTCGTTCTTCTTCCTTGCGGGATCTCAGGTAAGATGATCATACCCTCAAAATCTCTTCTATCTTTGCTTGCTAGTTGTTTGCTCTGTCGCACTACCTACCACTTGTTATATCGTGCCTCCCATATTGTATCATGTCAAGCCTCTAACCCACCTTCCTAGCAAACCGTTGTTTAGCTAAGTTACCGCTTTTGCTCAACCCCTCTTATAGCGTTGCTAGTTGCAGGTGAAGTTGAAGTTTCTCCCATGTTGGAACATGGTTATGTTGGGATATCACAATATCTCTTATTTTAATTAATGCATCTATATACTTGGTAAAGGGTGGAAGGCTCGGGCTTATGCCTGGTGTTTTGTTCCACTATTGCCGCCTTAGTTTCTGTCATACCGGTGTTATGTTCCTTGATTTTGCATTCCTTATGTGGTTGGGTGTTATGGGAACCCCTTGACAGTTTGCTTTGAATAAAACTCCTCCAGCCAGGCCCAACCTTGGTCTTACATTTGCCTAGCAACCTAAGCATTTTTCCCTTGGGTTTCCGGATCCCGAGGGTCATCTTATTTTAACCCCCCCCCCACCGGGCCAGTGCTCCTCCGAGTGTTGGTCCAACCTAGAGCCACTTGCAGCGCCACCTCAGGGAAACATGAGGGCTGGTTTTAGCTATACATAGTGTTCTTCCGGTGTGCCCTAAAAACAAGATATGTGCAGCTCCTATCGGGATTTGTCGGCACATCCGGGCAGCTTTGCTGGTCTTGTTTTCCATTGTGGAAATATCTTGTAACCGGGATTCCGAGACTGATCGGGTCTTTCCAGGAGAAGGAATATCCTTCGTTGACCGTGAGAGCTTGTGATGGGCTAAGTTGGGACACACCTACAGGGTATAAACTTTCGAAAGCCGTTCCCACGGTTATGTGGCAGATGGGAATTTGTTAATGTCCGGTTGTAGATAAATTGACACTTAACTTAATAAAAATGCATCAACTGCGTGTGTAGCCGTGATGGTCTCTTTTCGTCGGAGTCCGGGAAGTGAACATGGTCTTGTGTTATGCTTCAATGTAAGTAGTTTTGGAATCACTTCTTGATCACTTCTAGGTTCTCGACCGTTGCGTTGCTTCTCTTCTCGCTCTTATTTACGTATGTTAGCCACCATATTTTCTTAGTGCTTGCTGCAGCTCCACCTCATTACCCTATCCTACCCATAAGCTTAAATAGTCTTGATCTTGCGAGTGTGAGATTGCTGAGTCCTCGTGACTCACAGATACTTCCAAACAGTTGCAGGTGCCAATGATACCAGTGCAGGTGACACAACCGAGCTCAAGTGGGAGCTCGATGAAGATCTTGATCATTATTTTGTGTCTTTTCCGGATGATCAGTAGTGGAGCCCAGTTGGGACGATCGGGGATCTAGTATTTGGAGCTGTGTTCCTTTATTTTGGTTCTATAGTAGGACCTTTGATTGTACCTTGGATGATGTATGGATTATTTATGTATTGTGTGAAGTGGCGATTGTAAGCCAACTCTTTATCCCTTTCTTATTCAGTACATGGGATTGTGTGAAGATTACCCCTCTTGCGACAAACCTACCATGTGGCTATGCCTCTAAGTCGTGCCCCGACACGTGGGAGATATAGCCGCATTGTGGGTGTTACATTACTATAGACATAGATATGAAATATGTGTACTCTATGAACTGGAATTCAATTTTTTTAATACGTGTGACGCCCCGAGACCGATGCCCCCAGATGCCTTCCTCTTCTTTTCGTTATTATAGTGTGTGTTTTTATGTTTGTTGCATTATCATAATTGTTTTGCATATTTTATTCCTATATGTTTATGCCATGATCATGTTGAGTGCTTTGTCATATCTTTGCTTGTTGCACCATGTTCATCTCACCTTGTTATATGCTTCATGTTTTTATGTGCCTCTTGTCATTTTATTGCATTGTAACATGATCATCATACTTTGGTTTGCATATTTAAGTTTTCTTGCATGTTCTTGTGTGAACCCTCTTCTCCTTATCTTCACCTCATTTCTTCACCATGCACATACCCGCAGCCATTCATCAAGTTCACCCAAGTTCCTATACCATCTAACTTCTCCTTTCCTCTTTATTCCGTTTATATTTTCTTGTGACATTTTTACTATTCAGGAAAATGTTCAACCTTTCCCTATAAATCCTAAATGATGCCAATAGTCACCTCTCCAGATTTCAGATCATTTGGATGTGTTTGGGTTGGGTCCAAAAATGGCTCAAGTTTGAATTTAATTCAAACATGAATTATTTTTCTATCCTTAAAAATGCTCAAACCATTTTATTAAAATCCTTCATAAATCGAGGAGCCCAGGAATATTTTTACTTCCTCCTTATTCTTCCACAGACACCCTGATCTTTTCCCTTCTTCTATTTGTTTATTGATAAATAAACAGAGATTTGAAAGAAATAGGAGAATGGCTTTACCTGGACCCCAGCCTTCTAGCACCAGTAGCATCATCCGTCAGCCCACTAGTGTTGCAGCCTAGTAGCAACTCCTTCGCCGCCAGCCACTTTCACCCACATGGGGCCTGCATGTTATCCTCCCTTTGTTACTGTGCTTCCTCCACCTTCGCTCGTTTCCCCCTCAAAATAAAACTCCTCGACCAGAGGCACATGGCCACGAGGGCAACCACGGCCTCGCGCCTCCCCTCCTATAAAGACCGCAGCCCTGCACCCTAGGGTTTAATCCCCCCCCTCTCGCCACTGCCACCCATTTCCTTCCCTTGGTTTCTCCTTCTTCCTAAATAAACAGAGGAGCAGAGAACCACCGAGCGTGCTCCATCGTCGTTTGTGAGGCCTCGTCGTCGTCTTCTCCGACTTCAGGCAAGGCCAGGAGCCAAAAGGGCCCAAGGGCGATGCGATCTTCTTCCACGATGTTGTCTTCTTCCTCTTCATCATCGCGAAATGCCAAGATCCTTGTTGTTGTCTTCATCTTCTTCATCTTTGGCAGGTGCACACTGCCATCGGAATTCGTCACCGCCGGCCATCCCCGAGCTTGATCTACTCCAGCAACCAACCCTACATGAGCACGATCACCTCCCATGCATGGTCCTCCTCTCGTTTGTGCCCTATTTCGGTCATGTCCTCTCGGACCCGAGCTTCTCCACCACGGCATGGTCGTCCGCGTAGTTCTGGTAACCCCTGCTTGTGTTTTTGCTCTCGCTGCACTCACACCGACGTGTAGGGCATATAAGGTCTTCGATTTTCGTCGTTGGTTTGCTCTAGCCCTAGCACCGCGGGACCTCATCGCCGGCGAGGTTTCTGTCCGTGTTTCAATGCATCCGTAGCACCTTTAGGATCGCCTTGTAGTGCAGCATCTTTTGGTGCCCTCCTCTACGAGTTTTGGTCGCCGGAGTTCCTCCGATGAGCTCGCCCATTGTTCTACTCGCCCACCTTGTTCTTCTCTGCTCGTTGCGTGCGCTCGCGACCGCTTGCTTCATGCTCATGCCGCTGCTCGCTTCATTGGTCCACACTACAGCACCCGCAGGTCACATCCCACGCTCGCGTAGCATGCCCGCACCTTCGCACCACCCAGCATGGCCAGCGCCTCACCGTGCCTCGCCGCCGCGACCAAGACGAGCTCTTGTTCGAGCTCATTCTCGAAGCACTTCACCAATTGCACACGCACTCGTCACGCCACACACACACTCACCATTTTCTGCAACCCCGTCGTCGGCCTGTGATCGTGACGGTTGCCGTCTTGCTCGTCGGCGTTGTTGCCCAGTTCGTCTGTGTTCCACGAAGAAGGCATGGCCTTTGATTCAGTGAGCACTCTGATCCTCTCTCTCCAGGAGATCCTGGGATCGAATCCCAGCGTGCCCCCTAATTCTTTTGCCCCTGTTTTTGTTTATTTTTCTCCCTTAGCTTGTACTCACATATGGTCTGGTGGGCCTGATCCTCTCCCGGGCCGCTGCACTGTGCTACAAACCGGCCCGCGAATGTTTTTTCCTGCCTGTGGATTTAGTTATTTTCCAGTGCATGCATAATTACAGGAAATGCCATTGTTTTGTATTGCTAATAACTAATTATCCATGCATCCAAATGAAACATGTCATATATGCATCTTGCTCAGATTTTCATGTTCTTTAATAGTATGCAGCTCTCATCCATGATAAAAATCTTTAAGATTGCTAGTTCCATTATTTTGCATAAACAGCATGCTAAAATGGTTTGTTTCATAACTAAATAACCTAACTTGGAATTTAATAAACTTTATATGCATCTTGTCTAGAAAAATGCATAGTTTAACATGGTGGCACTACTTTGCATGTTTAATAACTCTAAAATTGTGTTTAGGGCAGAACAGTACCAAATCCCAAATATGCATGTGGGGATTTACCGGAATTGTTGTTTGATATTCCCGGCCTCATTTAAACTTGCCTAAATAGTTAGCTTACTTATGCCTCACCTCTTGCCATGTTTAACAACATTTAATATTGTTGAGTACATAACCGGGAGTGAACTAAATAATCGAATGTGGTGTTTCATCAATATGCAACTCGTTGCACATTGAGCTCCACTTAATTTGTACTGTTGTTTGTTGTACTTTGCCATGCCATGCCTCTTTAAGCCGGACATGCATCATACTTGATTGTGCATCATGCCATGATTATGCTTGTTGGTTTACCATGTTGTTTGCTTCTTTCCGGTGTTGCTTCATCTTGATAGTTCCGGTAACATTACGATTGTGAGGATCCATTCGACTACGTCTGTTTGTATTCTTCATGGACTCGTTCTTCTTCCTTGTGGGATTTCAGGCAAGATGACCCTACCCTCGATATCACTTCTATATTTGCTTGCTGGTTGTCCACTCTATCGCTATGTCGCGCTATCTACCACTTGTTTATCATGCCTCTCATGTTGCCAAGTCAAGCCTCTAACCCACCTTCCTAGCAAACCATTGTTTGGCTATGTTACCAATTTTGCTCAGCCCCTCTTGTAGAGTTGCTAGTTGCCGGTGAAGTTGAAGTTTGTTCCATGTTGGAACACGAATATGTTGGGATATCACAATATCTCTTATTATAATTAATGCATCTATATACTTGGTAAAGGGTGGAAGGCTCGGCGTTATGTCTGGTGTTTTGTTCCACTCTTTCTGCCCTAGTTTCCGTCATACCGGTGTTATGTTCCTTGATTTTGCATTCCTTACGCGGTTGGGGTTATGGGACCCCCTTGACAGTTTGCTTTGAATAAAACTCCTCCAGCAAGGCCCAACCTTGGTTTTACCATTTCCCTACCTACCACCTATACCTTTCCCTTGGGTTCTGCAGGCTCAAGGGTCATCTTTATTTTAAACCCTCCCGGGCCAGTGCTCCTCTGAGTGTTGATAACCAAGCCGCCTGCGGGGCCACCTTGGGGAAACTCGAGGGCTGGTTTTACTCGTAGTCTGTCTCATCCGGTGTGCCCTGAGAATGAGATATGTGCAGCTCCTATCCAGATTTGTCAGCATAGTCGGGTGGTCTTGTTGGTCTTGTTTTACCATTGTCGAAATGTCTTGTAACCGGGATTCCAAGACTGATCGGGTCTTTCCGGGAGAAGGAATATCCTTCGTTGACCATGAGAGCTTGTGATGGTCTAAGTTGGGACACCCCTGCAGGGTATAAACTTTCGAGAGCCGTGCCCGCGGTTATGTGGCAGATGGGAATTTGTTAATGTCTGGTTGTGGAGCACTTGACACTTTACTTAATTAAAATGCATCAACCGCGTGTGTAGCCGTGATGGTCTCTTTTTGGCGGAGTCCAGGAAGTGAACACGGTTATGGTGTTATGTTTGAACGTAAGTAGTTTCAGGATCACTTCTTGATCACTTCTAGCTTCACGAACATTGCGTAGCTTCTCATCTTACTCTTGATTGCGTATGTTGGCCACCATATTTGCTTACCGCTTGCTGCAGCTCCACCTCACGACCTTATCCTACCCATAAGCTTAAATAGTCTTGATCTCGCGGGTGTGAGATTGCTGAGTCCTCGTGGCTCATGGATACTTCCAAACAGTTGTAGGTGCCGATGAGGCCAGTGCAGGTGACGCAACCGAGCTCAAGTGGGAGCTCCATCAAGACCTGGGTCGTTACAATGTTTAGTTTCCTGATGATCAGTAGTGGAGCCTAGTCGGGACGATCGGGGATCTAGCATTTGGGGTTGTGTTCCTTCATTTTGGTTCAATGGTTGGACCTTTGAATATACTCTGGATGATGTATGTTTAACTTGTTATTTGTGTGAAGTGGCGATTGTAAGCCAACTGTTTATCTCTTTCTTATTCAGTACATGGGATTGTGTGAAGATTACCCCTCTTGCGACTAAACCACCATGCGGTTATGCCTCTAAGTCGTGCCTCGACACGTGGGAGATATATCCATATCATGGGTGTTTCGATACACTTGATGTTGATTCCAAATAATAGTACATTTGATGTACTAACTATATATTCATAATCTAAACCATGTTTCATACGTACACCATGTTAATCACACAAAGTATAGTGCCCCGCCCCCTACATTATGACAAGTATTTAGCCCTGAGCTGCAAAAGCCACACATTAGCCCAAATAATAATCAATATTCTATATATTATATGTACTACTAGCAAGATGCCCATGCGTTCCACGGAATATAAACATGATCAAGGGGAGGCCTTATTTGCAAATATGGAGACGGGTGTGGGTATCTTTTATCAAAATTGCCATAGTTACCTTCCTATCCATCAGATATAAATCAGACGGCCTATATTGCACGACGGCAGGCACACCATCATCAACAACTCTGTTTTTATAAGAGTAGAGATAAAATATATTATATGTAGTATAACATGTTCATAACTACACCATGTGCATCACCGGTATATATATTCATGCATGCGTCGGTTTAAAACACTATGATAAATTCTTCAAATATCTGAATTCGCTTTTTCTAATGAATTTTGATCGCTATTCGTCTTTTACACCCACACAATCCTCTTATCTTTGTAGCTAGCGCTAACTTTCTCTCATGCATGCACATGCCCGCATCCCTCTCACCCTCCCTTAGCATTCTCCAGCTCCATCGCGCAAATTCATCTTTTCGCTTTAGGTCGTTCACCCATGGTGTGTGTAGGCCCCCCAGCTCCTTCTTTACAGCACACATCGATCGATATGCCTCTCTAGCCAGGTGTGCCTACCACAAACACAAGCTTCCCCTCTTCTCTTCTCACCGTCCATTCCTCACTCCCACCACTCTTTTCATCGATCTCATACTCGCACACTCATTCCCCCTTGATATAGTATGCCTCTCGCACCACCTCCTAGATGCATCCCTCTCTCTCTCTCTCTCTCTCTCTCGCTCTCGCTCTCTCTCTTTATCCTTCTCCCCAAGCATTATTTGCTTCTAACACATACATGCATGTATACCGATCGATCTCCCTACATATACCTAGGTCGACTTTAACTATTCCCCCCCCCACCCATTGATCGACGTACCTCACACGTTATGTCTCTCCTTTCTCTGACAAAGACGATTGATCTTCCTATGTAGTTACGTCTGCTTACAACAGCCATATCATCCCCCCTCATCATTCATGCATGCCTCCTGACCCGTCTCTCACACGCACGTGCATAGACAGGCCGTCATCCCCTCTCTTATTGATATTGCAGGCGTGCCCTCCATTTATCTAGCAAGCCTCTCCCACCATGGGTAGATTCAGGCCCCAGGCAGAAGGGCGGTGGCCTGGGGCGTAAGGCCCATCGCCTTTGTATATTTTAACATTGTAGCTACAATAAAACGCTACAGTCAACTAAGCTGCCTGGGCCTTGGCCCAGTTCGCCTGGAGCCTGGCCCATTGCTAGGTCTGCCACTGTCTCCCACCATTTGTTAGAAGCAACTCCACTATCACCCCCTCCAACACTCTAGCTCTGTCTCTCTCTCAACCTTATTCCTCTCCTACACATATGAATGGATGCCGATCGATCTCCCTAAATACATAAGGTAGGCCTCTCTCCTCCTCCACACATATACCAGCCATTGTACCTCTATAATTAATTAGGCCTCCCCCCACCACCACACACTGATAGTTGAGAGCTATATGTAGGTATCCATGCCACATAGACAAAATGCACCTGTCCCCTCTCACGTTCTAGTAGGCCAGCCACTCTATATCTTTGACGTGGGCACACACAAATTCAATGGCACTCTTTATCGGTCGCGCGCGCACACACACACACACATCATCATCCCTCTCTTCGATTCTATGGATACCTCAAGCCGATGATACCTCCACTCTCTTCTTGTGGATCGTCCCCTCTATATATATGATATATCCAGGACTCTATTTCACACACATTGCATATGTTACATTTTTTGATTGACCCCCCCCCCCTGGCAAAAAACACTCACGAACCCACACACCATATCTCTCTACATTTGTATCTCTCTCACACAACCCCACATAGGTGGTGTACATACACGAAGAGAATAGGTGCATGTAATCACGCTTCATGCCCAGCCACACCCGCGCGGGTACACGGTGGAGCTCATTTCTGTACGAAAATGGCAGCCCACGTGCTAATTTGAATGCGTGTAGTGGTTGTTTACCTACGGAGGTCATGTACCATGCGTGCACGAAACGAAGTTCGACTTGATGCATTGGGGCATTATTTTTAAATAAAGTTATATCCCTCAATGGCACGTACATAGAATATAAAACGATTTTTATGGAGAAAAAGGTAGTCTGCTCCACTATATACAATAGAGCCTGTCTGCCTTGGTTTATCTCTCTTCAGAGGATCTCACACAAGGCGGCGGTGGCCTCTTTCTCTCCCACCGTTGGTCACTGATCCGGCTGCATCTCGTCCGCCTGCGGGAAGGGAGGATGTGTATCGTTTCTCCGTTCGACGGCGCCCAGGCAGCACGTCCTGATCTACTATACCCGCCGTTCTCTCTAACCAAGCTCCGGTGCGGTAGGGCCTATGCCACCTGCTCGTTGCCGTAGTATGGGAAGACCTCGCCCGCCGCCGCTCACCAAGTTACATCCCGATGACCCCTAGGTATCCCCTCTGGCCTTGATCCACTGCCCGTCTTCCCACGTTGTTGCATGTGGAAAATCTTGCATGTGGATCTTCCATAGTTCTTTGCCAAAACGTAGCTCGTCCAGCGTACTTTCCATATTGAAATCTCGTCCTCACACCATTTTAGACAAACACAACCGTGTTGTTATCTTCCCTTAGGACAAGGAATATGCTTATTTTTTGTCGTTGTATGTGTCATCAACTGTTATCGGCCAGTAATTGTTTCCTTTCTACCTCTTTTTTGCAAACATGGCTATCTATTTCACCTTGTTGCTATTGTGACCTTTTGGTGAACTGCACAAATCACTTTTTTCTTAAGAGTGTTTTGTGCAGTTGTACTAAAATGTCACACGGGCAACGTCTCTACATTTCAGTGCGACTACACAAAGGGAGATTGGTTTTGCTCTATCCTCCTCATCCAACTCCGAGCCTAATCTTCTCCAACTATTTGCTTAATCATCTCCAACTAGTTAGTCTTAAGAGAGACTGCAAAGGTGACCGACTTCTATTTGTGTGTTTATTGTTTCATCAGCAGTCCTCTATTATCGTAATCAAACTTAATATCTTTGGAACAGGGATGCTCAGCTCTATTTTAGTGGAACTGCACAAAATGATCGGAATGTTGCATGCTCCAGACAGCTACTTTTTTCCCAACATGCCTTGTTGATTTAGACAGAGCTGGGGGGACGTTGCTGCCAATGAAAGCATGGATCAATTTTAATTTAACACCTTCCCATAACTTTGTCTTCAATTGTGATGTCAATATTAGCTCTGATCTGCTAATCATTGAGATGCATTAGTAAGGAAGTTAGTTTTTTATTGTTTCCGAAAGAGCATCGATGGCAAGACACATGAAATAGAAGCTGAAATCTCAGAGTATTGTACAATTTCATGTCACTGGAAAATTATTTGTATAGTACGTCAATTATGTAAACAAAATGTTGGAAGCTTGATAGCATTGCCAGAAGCCTCTTCAACATCCGGGTCCATGTGGCATGCACAAAATTATACTCCTCCATTCCTAAATATTTGTCTTTTACAAATTTCAAATGGGCATATTTTAGAGTGTAGATTCACTAATTTTGCTTCGTATGTAGTCACTCATTGAAATCTCTAGAAAGACAAATACTCCGGAGTATATTTAAGAACCAAGGGAGTAGTGCACAACCGCATGGGAGACTCAGCCCGGTCGTTGTGCCGCATTAATAGTGAGTAATGAGCAGTCAAATCATAAGCCCCACCTTTCCCACTATAAGTTGCTCGAAAGAAACAACCATCAATATGCTCTTCTTTGAATCCGCTCATGCTACTCCATCCGTCACTGTTTATAGAGCGTGCTTCAATAAAATAAAAAATCTCTAGGACCAAGGCGACTAGTGATCGGCCTGAAAAATAGCATTGGTGTTATAGCACGGCGTCTATTACTAGAGGAAATAATGCGTACACACATGCATGAAGTGCTTCCACCCCGGGTACACACATGCATGCACTTACTCCACTCCGTAGTACATCGAGAGAAGATTGTGGACTTGATTGCAGTTACCATGCCCTAATTAATTGAGCATTAAACTAAATGCGTCTAAAGTCT
Organism: Triticum aestivum; assembly: GCF_018294505.1. Classification (NCBI taxonomy): domain Eukaryota; kingdom Viridiplantae; phylum Streptophyta; class Magnoliopsida; order Poales; family Poaceae; genus Triticum; species Triticum aestivum. The sequence continues at coordinate 357,734,824 of NC_057809.1, forward strand.
CTCTGGTGGTGGAAATGCATTGAGAGAAATGCATCGGAATGAAGCGTGCCCTGTAAACTGTGATGGAGGGAGGAGTAGTATGAAGGTGCAAAACCAAGTACGCGTATGGCCAGTCGGTGAACGCACCTCCTCTTGGCATATCACTGACATGGCAAACCGGAGTGTGAGCAAACTGATCTCAATTGACGGCAAAATGGCCAACCCGCTGTTCCTTGAGAGAGACGAGGAGCGAGAACACACAAACGGGCTGACGCGGAGGCCCAGATATATTCAAGCATGGTTGATCAATATCATCATTACATGTTCGATGTTCTTTAATACTATACTATTGGGCTGCCGTTTTCCACCCTTCTACCGAATAAATGTGTACTTTATCAGAGATTAAAATAAGAGTACAGACGCTCCATCATGGGGTTCTAGTAGTAGTACTACTCGTACTACTAAACCTTGTGCTTGGCTCTTTGCCTCTTCGTGAAGTCAAAAAATGATGGTACTCCGCATGCTGGGTACTACAGTGTATGCCTCTGGTAATCTGACACCGAATGAACTGATGCATGTCCACCGCCTGGGTGAGGGTAGGTTGCATTAGTCAAAAGGCATAAGAGAGCTTCACCTTGTCCTGCAAGCTACTCCTCATTCTACGAGTTGACGGGACACACCAAAAACTAGTGCTAGCCCACACTCCCTCCTTTCCGGTTAATATGGCTTAATCTATTTTGTGGGTAAATGAGAGGGCTTTATTCATATATAAGCATTCTTAGGACGATCATCCGAGAGACTGGTCACTAGGAAGCGAGGTACCCCGCAAAAAAAGAAGAAGGAAGCGAGGTGTTTCATCAAGCCAACTCTCGGCCACATTCAAAGTGCAGCAAGCACGGTTCGCACAAAGATGCGCCGCAGGGTTCGCTGACCCGTTTACATGCTGAATAACAAAAAAAAGAGGAAATATTACCGAGTGCTCGTATTTCTAACAGGATATGAGCCAGAATTAAGCGAGAATTGTGGTGAGTGTTCCATGAAATCAACTTCCATATTATCACATGCGAGAACCCTCGAAGAGAACCAAATGTGTTGAAGATTGCTTTATCACATTTTTAAAATATAATAAGAGTGCAGACGCTCCTCCATCCGGTTCCTAGTAGTATAATACATACCTCTATAGTAGTAGTACTAGTACTAGTAAACTTTGTGCTTGGATGTTCACCTTTTCGTGAAGTCGAACAATAATAGTACTAGTATAGTGTATGCTTCGGCAATCTGACACTGAATTAACTGTTGCACGTCCACCGCCTGAGCGAGGGAGAGCTTCCATTAGTCAAAAGTTTCTCCTTGTCCTGTGAGCCACCGCGCGCAAGCTTCTCCCGTCCTACAAGCTTCTCCTCGTTCGGCAAGTTGACGGGCCACATCAAAGTAATCCTACTCCATACGGCCTCCTTTCCGGTTAATATGGCTTAATTTCAAACGAGATAAGTACACTGTCTGTCACTGTATATTTATAAAAAATACGGTCACTGGACTTCATAATATGCTCATTGCGCTCAATATATAAATTTTCCGGTGTTTATACGGTCACTAGCTCACCCTGGCTGAGTATGTGTGTGCATGCACATGTATGTTCAGCACTTGAGCGTGGCCGTGTGTGTTCCGTCGTGTGCTCGGACATGCATGCATTAGGGCATCGTGGGCGTTTTTGCGTCCATGTGTACATGTGACTGTTGTATGCATGCACGAGGTTGTAGTCCCTCACAATCACATGTTCATAAGTCAATGCTTGGTCAAAACGTTGCATGCAAGGTTTAATCATCGTTGTTCATGCATGCATTCCCGATATTAGTACGTTGGTAAACACAATTTCTTGAGGAAAACGAGCCCATCAATTGAGTACAAAGGGGACCAATAAGCCAGGACAGAGGGAGTGCCAGTAGTGAACCGGAAGGAGGGAGTAGGTACTAGTAGTACAGTACTACGTAACAATGTGCAGTAACAAAATTCCTCTATGCACATCATGTCTACGTGTCATGCAATAAAATATAGATAAGTACAAGTGAGACTCAAGAACAGTCATACACGTAGGGGGGATACGTGTAGGGGACACTAAGGAGCAGTCAAATCACATAGTAAGTTAGTCGGAAGAAGAAACCATCATTCCACTCTTCAATGACACGTACGCAATATAAAATGGTTGATACAGAGAGAAAAATAAAACCACTATATATACACTAGCAGGAGCCTAAGCTACAAGCCTACTTGCTTGGGTTGCTCTCTTCACAAGCATAGAACGACGGTGGCCACACCTCTGGTCACATATCTGGCCTGATCCCGCCGCTGGGGGAAGGGAACGATGTTCTGCGTAGACGCGGTCGACATCGGCAAGGGAGCAAACCCACAGTCGGTGCGTCCCAATCAAGGGTCCCTGCGGTATGGGATGATGCTGCCTCCCAACCGCCCTTCTAGCTACAGCCCGACGTCCCAGGTAGTACATCTTCCTTTTGGAGCCGGCTTGCTCCACTGCCGCACCTCCCCACATAGCTCCATCTCCATGTCGATCTTTTTCTGCTTCTGCCGACTTCTATTTGTGATGAGTTTATGTCTCATTAACTACTGCCAGTACTACTATTCTAATCACACTTCTTCAATATCTTTGCCATCAGGGATGCTCAGCTCGATTTTAGTGGAACTGCACAAAATCATCATATGATCCGAGGGTGTCAGCCGTCTTTCCTTCGACAGGTTCTACCTAGCCAGGAAATTAAATCATGTTTAGGGTTTAGGGTTTAGGTCGTAGTGATCCCATTAGTAGTTTTTCTTTTGTACATGCTCTCACAACTTTTGTCTTTAGTTGTGAAGTAAATATTGGCTATGATCTGTGAATCATAGAGATGCATCAGCATGTGTGTTAGTTTTCCTTTGTATTTGATGGAATGTTGTAATGGGGCAACCTTGGAGTAGGAATGAAAATGGAGTGGAAAGTTCTCGATTTTCTAGAGAAAAAATGGAAACGGAGAGAAACCAACGTTTTGTTTCGCTAGATCGTGCCATCGAGCAAAACCAATGCTTAAATCACGTCTGTCGCGTTTGTGTCTCATCCTCCTCGACAGCTCCACCCCACACGGTCACTCAGCATGCCACTCACCGCAAACCGAGTATACGATAACTTTCCCGCTTGCTTGTCCATGGATCGCACCATGGAGTACTAGCACTACTGGAAGAGATTGACGAGTTGGGGGAACAGCTAGCTGTAGCATGGACTCCCAAGAACTTTTTACACGCATGTTGTGGCCGGCTATTGCGTCCTTTGAATGCGGAGCAGTCGCGTGCACCGGGAAGCGGCGCGGGCAACGCTCTCTTGGCCGGTGCGCCGCTTCAATGCCAGCTCAAGTGAGAGGTCACGTTCGCTCTCGCTGGGCATGAATGCGGCACTGACCGTTTTGGGTGGGAAGCATGCGCGAGTGATGAAGAGGGTTCAGGTTGGTCAGCAGAGGGCATGGCAGCGGTCTGGATGCCTGCAAACAAGAGATGATGTACGTTAATATTGCTACGTATATAATTAACAACGTAAATAATGTGTCAGTTGGACAAATATGATTGGAGATGGAGATGGAATTTTACGTAAACACGGATATGCATGTCTATGTCTATGTGTGTGTGCGCGACGACTCTCGCGACCTGGAAGCGGGGGCGTGTTTTTTTGATCGAGTTTTCTTTCTTGGTACGTTAAAAAATTGTCCGCCACTTTTTGTTTCTTTTTTCCGGGAACACGCGTATTCTATTTAAAACCACTTCTATGGAGAGCTTTTTTACTCCATTGTATATATAGCCTCTTGTTTGATAGGGTTTCTCGCGTCTCGCTCTCTCACCCTCTCCATATCAAAACAAGATGACAGTGGCCACTCTATCTCTCTCCTCACCGGTGGTCACAGATCCAACTGAATCCCGTCCGCTACGAGAGGTGAGGCGGTGCAGTTTTGACATTGTTGCCATCGGCGATGGAGGAAGCCGATGTGCACCATCCTCTTAGAGTCGGCGCTGGCGCGGACGAAGGTCCTTCGCGGCCTTGTTCCTTGCTGTCGTGTGGGAAAATCCCGCACGCCCGCCTAAGCGACATCTCGCCGACCTGAGGTATAAATTATTGTACTGGTCCAACTCCCGAGGTCGCTGCATGCGGGTTTTCTTCTGAGCGTGTAACATCTCAAATTTTCAATTTGGAATGTTATATATAGGACATCATATTGCACATCATATTTTATTGCATTTCATTTTGCGATCCTCAAAATTCTAAGCAACTCAAGGACCCACGGAGAGAGTTGGGGATTTCATTGTTTTCATATTTGAATTTTCTCAAATATCGAAAACAAGGATCATTTTGATTTTATTATTTTTCTCTCCAAAAATATTTCAAATTAAAATATATGAGAGGAGATAATATGAGTTCTTCAAAATAAATGAGATATTGGAGGAAAAATGTTAAAATCAAATAAATATTTTTTTTTGGATTTTATTGCTATTTTATTCAAATTAGAAAAATATGCATTTTTCAAAAGTGCATTTTTAAGCCAAGAAAATGTTCACTTTGTTCTAAATATTCAATTTAGATGGTGAATTTTTTTTGGCATTTTTAGATTTTTTATTTTATTTTTTAGGATTTTTCCGGTGGAGTCTGTTTTTTTTTAAAAGTCAACCGACCTAAACGGGCCGTTACTGAGCCGGACTCCTACCGGGCGTGGCTTTATAAGCCGCCGCCCGAGGCCCCCTAGCCCACCAAGCCACCCCGCCCCGAAACCCTAACCCTAGCACACCGCCGCCCGTGCCGCCCGCGCCGCTCGCCGCCGTTCGCCGGACCCGCCATCATTTTTTCCGATTTAGGTAAAAATCGTTCGGCTTTTTTAACCCTAGACGCGTTTTTTATTTTTTTATCGGTTTGGTTTTTGATGGTTTATTTATTTAGCGCACGTTCGTCCATTCGTTCATTCTAACGAACGCTACTCGCCGGTTAGTTTCAGACTAGGAACGTTCGCTCGTTAGTCTTTCTTTTTATTTTCGTCCAGGGACCTATCCGTGATTATTTTTATCGCATATTAGCCCCTGATCTTCAAACGCTCGCCGTTTCTTAACCGTTTGTCCAAATCTAGTGAAACCAACGCCAAAATCTTCATCTCGAAGCCCTATTTATGTTTAATCAACTTGAACAAGGTTTTGACAAATTAAAATTTTGTTGCAAGCAGATTTGTTTTTGAAGTTCTTTTGACCATAGTTTCAGTTCCGTATCTCCGGTTCGATTGATTCTTTTTGCAAAACGAACCTCTTCAGTTGAACTTTCCATTTGGATCTTCTTATTTGAAGTTTTTACCTTGCATCTTTGCTTGAGTGCTTATGTATGCTATTGTTTGTTTGTGCTAGATTTCCCGGAGTGCGCAGCGTGCTACTACGAGTCACTAGGTTTTGCGGATCATCAGCAAGGCAAGTAACACTTTGATCATATCCCTTTTACCCAGTTTTATGCATTAGTTACAACCCTCAAACATTGCATGCATAGGATCTCTTAACTTGTGGGTTTGGTAAGTAGATGATGAGGTAGAACCTATTACCCTTTTATTATCAAACCCCGGGAGTTACTTCTACGTTATGCTACTTATTGCCATGCTATGCTCATAGACGTGGATTGAGTTTGAGTGTATCCATGACAGATGTGAGATTATTAATTAATTCTTTACTTAAGGTGGCTACTTAAATACACATTTGGGTGGATTGGTTGCGGGCACCTGGGGATATACCAGTGTTGTCCTCTTTGGTTCGCCACCCAGGCTCAAAGGGATCATAAGATTATTCATGATGGAATCTTCCGTGTGCAGCCACATGCCATTATGGGCTCTGGCATAGTTGAGTAAGTTGTGGGAAACCTTTCTATGATGGGCTAGCAGATGTAGTGGATTGTAGGTGTACCGGCATATCTATCGATTAAGGGGACCTCTTTGGAAAGACTGTGTCTCGGTCATCTGTTTCTCAAACACCATGCAGTGCGAGAAAATACAGCGGAGGTGATCGAGAATTGTGGGGAAAAGTGCGCAAACCTCTACAGAGTGTACAAACTAATCATGATTAGCCGCGTCCCCGGTTAAGGACATATTGAGTATCTGGTTCTTGGATTATCATGTGGATCTCGTCACTCTAAATTAATTTGTTGGGATGTTAATTACTTTTAATTGGGATTGAGATGGGGTTTTACCATTCTCAATGTTTTTCAACTACCATGATAGCTAAGTAAAATATATTCCTTTGTTGTAGGGAAAAATTGGCTTTTCGCAAAAACATTATAACCATAGAGCCTCCACCAGCCATATATGCATATAGTAATAGCATTTACTTGTTCATTGCTCTACTGTGTTATCTTGCGAGCATATTCCATGTGCTGACCCGTTTTAGCCTGCAACATATCATGTTGCAGACTTTTCAGATGAAGAGTAATGTGCGCTAGGTCATTTGTCATGCACTCAGCTATGTCGTTGGAGTTGATGGACTCACTTTATCTTCCAAGCCTTCCGCTTTTATCTTACTTAGCTGGCCTTAAGCCATACTTATTGTAATAAGTTCTCTTTGGAGACATTCGATGTAATAAGTGTGTGATTGCTACTCTGTTATAAATTCTTCAAGTACTGTGTGTGTCAGCATTACCTATCCAGGGATGACACTTATGCACAGAGATTTGACCGCTTGAGGTCGGATCGCTACAAGATGGTATCAAAGCACACGCTGAATGTAGGACACGGCCACTAAGTTGAGCCATAGGTCACTCTTCTCTACTCATTTCTGACTCCTCTCCATTTTCTACTCTATAGGATGGCGGACACAAGGAATAAGTGTACACAGCCGGATGAAGACACACCTTTTGGACGACACTTGAAGGAAGTCACTAGGTACATGAAGATTGGAATACCAAGCTTCACCGGGACCTACACCGCCACATTACCAGAAGAGGATCGTTGGATGATTCGAGGTCAAGTTCCCGGAAGGACATTCACGCTAGTAACTGAGCCCATAGAGTTTTCCTTTGATGCACCAACCTGGAGTCTAGGCAAGAGCATGGCGGCCCACATCGCCATGGGACGCATCGGAGAAGTTTACTACAAGGAGCTTAAGGACACTATTTACCAGATATGTGGGCGCTGAGATGAGCAATGGGAGATGATCATCACCAGGAAGGACAGGTCCATTGCAGCCTTCATCCAGGAGTTAAATCATCACATTTGTCGCCAGGAGAACCAAATGTGCGCAAGCATGATAGATATGAAGAAGTTGATTACTAGGCACATGGAGATGGAAGAGGAACTCAAGTCTACACGTGACGGATATGAGGAGGAAATCATCATACTAGTGGAGAAGAATGACGACCTGACAAGGAAGCTAGGAGTGTTCATGGGGGACCCTGCGTGAGGAGGAGATGATGACCACCCCAAGGACTACATCATCATCGATGACACCGACTCCGACCCCAGTGATGATGATTATGAAGATGAAGCTGGAGCAGATATCATGGAATCTTCTATCGATCAAAATTTCTAGTAGACCACCATATTATTAGTAGTATTCCCCCATGTATATAGTAGTAGTCCGAGCACTGTAACTGTCAGGACCCCGATTCTAAGTCACATCGATCTAGCCGGTAACACCTCATATCACTTTGCGGCCTCACGCACGGTATTCCCACAGGTGTCGCCTTACCATGGCCCGGGACAGTTTGCGCCTTTTGGCTCATGTATATGATAGTGTCGCTAGCATCCATATGAAAGAGAACCCAGGCCGACATGACTAGTCGTGAACCCAAAGTGGCACTAACTTACGAGGATAGGCATACATGAATCAACATCGAGCATGTCGGTCAGCAGCCTGCGAATCCGGGCTGTAGCACTGGGCTAACAGGACTCCTGATGTCACCGCGTGACATTTCCCCGAAGGGACAAAGTGAATCACATGCCGGTCAGTCAAGTGTTCCGGAGCAGTAGTGCTAGGCTAGCAGGACTCCGGTGAACCGGGCTGTAGCGGACTACTATGGCTCATGGAAGCACAAGACTACATTTCCCCATAAGAGACGCTACCAAGGATAAACAACTAGGTTGTCGGATCCCACACATACCAAGCATTTCAATCATACACACAATATGCTCGATATGTGTAAATACAACATGGCATCACAACAAAACACTACGACTCAAAGTATTTATTCAATACGCTCCGAGGAGCGAGATATTACAAACATGGGTCTCATGACCCAACATTCAGAGCATACAAGTCAAAGCACATGCGGAATCTTAACATGTCTGAGTACAGACATCTACAAATGAAAAAGGTTGAGAAGCCTGATTATCTACCAGATCCTTCTGAGGACACAAGATCGTAGCTGAGGTATCAAGCTAAACGTCGAAGTCCACACGGAACTACTAGCAAGACTAACGTCTCTCCACAAAACATAAAAATAGGCAAACGTGAGTACAAATGTACCCAGCCAGACTTACATCAGAACTAGCTACATATGCATCGGTATCAACAAAGAGGGTGGTGGAGTTTGACTGCAGCAAGCCAGCTTTGACTCAGTGGCTATCCTAAACTATGACTGCAAGTAACTCTTTTGAGGTGGCGCACACGAGTCCACATATTCACCATATCAATACACCACTATGGATCCGCTCTCGTCTCCCTACGAGAAGGCCATCCATAGCACTCATGCTTATCTTGCGAGTTTTAGAGTATCCACTTTCACTTGTCTATGAACTGTTATAGGCAACCCAGAAGTCCTTTACCGCGGACACGGCCATTCGAATAGATCATTTATAACCCTGCAGGGGTGTACTTCCTCACACATGTTTCCACCACTTAGCGCATGAACACGACATGTGCTCGGCAGACTTCAAGCGAAAGCCAACGTGGGTGTAGACCACGACCTAACTAACAACACAAGTCTCTAGTCCAGGTTTATCGCCAATTCGGATTCCATCCGCGAGGAGATCCGGACGGGGTTTCGCTCACAACCCCAAACGATGTGTGCAGGGTTCCCGAGACACCAAACGGGCACCCGGTACACCATGACACATGCCTACCGCATCACATCCCACCCGCGGTCAGCACTGCGCACGACCTCCAGCATACTACAAACACCAGAAACTACTTGCAACTCCTGGACAGAGGACAAGGGTGGTTAATAAGATGAGCGGGGTCATATTTCAGGGCCCAACATGTGGTAGTAGTTGTTCATGGATCACAAACACAGAACTCAGTTCCTAAGGACAGTTTTAATGAGACAGCCTACTACTCCAACATGGCCTCTCACCACTACCTTTACCAAATCGTGTTCACACACTTAGCTCACACATGGTAGGACATGTTCACAACTTTCCAATTGATCCTCGATGAATCAGACCTGACACAACTCTAAGCAATAGCAGGCATGGCAAACAAGCATGAATGAGTAGGCACATCAAGGCTCAAACAACTCCTACTCATGCTAGTGAGTTTCATCTATTTCCTGTGGCAATGACATGTCATGCAGAGGAAAGGGGTTCAACTACCGCAGCATGTAACAGTTGAATCGTTGTTGTCCTAATGAAGTAAAAGAGAGCAGGAGCAAGAGAGTGGGATTGTATCGGAATGAACAAGGGGGTTTTGCTTGCATGGCACTTCTGAAGATAATATAGCTCTTCATCGGTGTCATCGAACTCATCGTCGGAACCACGTTTATCGAGAGGGGACAAATACCGACAACAGAGAAAGAAACACAATCAATGCAATGCACAATATGATGCATGATCATTACATGGTAAAATGAGTGTGTTGGGCTAATGCAACTACAACCAGATGGGTTTGAGCTATTTTGAACCAAAGATTCAAAGTTTAAACTCATTTGTGATCTTAAATAGTGCATTATCATGTTTTGCACTAAACAACAAGTTAACTTGTTTAAACATGCATGAAACCAGTACATATGGATAGATTGGATTTTTCTGATCATTTTTTATATATAACACTTTGCATTTGGAGTTACAGATTAATTTCTATGATTTTTAGAAGTTAGCTCTGTTTTCTGGAATTTCTTGAATAAGAATAAATCCAGAAAATAATTAACTACGGCACTGTGACGTCAGCGGTCAACGGGGAGGGTCCAGGTCAAACCTGACCAGTGGGGCCCGCGTGTCAGTGTCACAGCTAATTAACAGAGTTAATTAGTGCTAAGTTAAATACTAACCTAAGTTAATTAGGGCGTGGGCCCACATGCCAGTGACTTATCTGGTTAACTAAAAGTTAATTAGCACTAAACTAAAATTAGCAGGGCTCTAGGCCCACTTGTCCGGACCCAGGGGAGGTCAACCCCCTGGTTAGCGGGGTCAAACCCGCCGGTGACTCGACACCGGCGAAGCCCGAGACGGTGGCGCGGCTCGGAAAACGCCCATAGGGCACGGATGAGGTCGTTCTTGGGCTCGTTGGAGAGCTCTTGTCGGCGCGCGTCGAGTGGTGGTGGAGGCCGGGCCTATGGTGGCCGGAGCCGATGACGGCGAGCTCCAAGGCGGCGGCCGAAGTTCAGGCAACGACGGGTTCGGCGCTACGGTGCATGGAAGGAGGAGCTGGTGAGCGCTACGGGCTCCTGGGAGCGCATTGAGTGCAATGACGCGCTCGGTTTGGATGGAGGCGAACCAAAACGACGACAGCGACAAGTCCGGCGCCGGTGAGGTCTCGGTCTCGACGGAAACGAGGGCTACGATGAGCTAATGGACATGGGAGTAGGGGATCGGTAGAGGAGCTCACGGCGAGTGCAGAGGTGGCCTCGGCGTGCTCGGGGGAGCACCGGAGCGAGCGGGGCGGCGAGAGGGATCCCCGGCGGCCAGCGATGAAGATGATGAAGATGGCGTCGATGCAGGACTTCCGGCGAGGCGTGGCTGGACGGTGAGGACGAGGGAGGCGTGGCGATGCTCGTGGACACGTCGGGGGAAGCGAGGGGAGAACGGAGGTTGCGTCTACGGCGTACGGCGGCGACGAGCTCCGCTCGGGCAGAGAGGGAGAGAGAGCAGAGGAGGGGGAAGAGGTCGGGAGAGAGTGAGAGAGTTCCAGGGGGTGCGTGTCGGTGTCCAGGGCGTCCAGAAGTTCAGCGGCAAGCAAGAGGTGGCGGAGCGTGTTCTTGCACGCGGCGGCCACGCGCGCGCTGTCCTCCTGGCGGGAGGTTGGTGATGACTGGCAGAGGCCAGTGGGCTGGGCCTCTACTGGGCCATGGTGGGGCGCCGGGTAAGTGGCTTAGGTAGGCTCTCTCTCTCTCTCTCTGATTTTCCTATTTTAGTTTCTATTTTCTATTATTCTGTAGTCTTTAGGGCTTTAGTAAAAATACTTAAACAGATCCAAAAATCATGAAACTGCGCAATGCCACTATTTGGAATATAACCAATAGCAAACATTTTAGTTAATGATTATTTGAGCATTTAAAATATGAAATAACATTTATATTCCCAAATGCAAATACTATATGATTTAATTCAGAGCCCAAATATGTCATGGAAAAATGTGCAACACCTCTGATTATTGCTTCTAGCATTTTCCAGAAATGATGAACATTTTTGAAAGCCATTTGGATTCACTAAGAATATTTTAGTTGAACCTAGTGAATTCCATTAAATGCTAGGGTTTAAACAATCCCCATTTCAAGTTCATTTGAAACTTAAACATGATGACACTCATGAGGCTAGCCTAGTGCATTGCCAAAAGCTAGGGATGTGACAGTAATGATAGTTAGGTCGATTGTATGCCCTTGCTTGATATTGTTTTGGAGTGATATTGATTGTATTTGTCTCATGTGCACATGGGTAGTGCTTTCTCATTAGACCTCATTCTATTCTAATCTCTCCCCTCTAAAACCCACCAGATGCCTCCGAGACGTGACCCTGGATTCGCCTTCCCATCGGAGCTCACTCAGTTGATCCAACAGCAGAATACACACAACAACAACAACAACAACAACAACAACAAAAACAACAACAACAACAACAGCAACAGCAACAGCAACAGCAACAGCAACAGCAACAGCGACAGCGACAGCGACAGCAACAGCGACAGCGACAGCGACAGCGAC
>NC_057809.1:357767411-357767964 GCF_018294505.1 Triticum aestivum
CAACAACAAGAACAACAACAACAACAACAACAACAACAACAACAACAAGGATTGGATGTGATACTCGGTATGGATTGGCTATCAAAGTATGGGGGAAACATTGATTGCGCTAGTAGGTCAATTCTACTCATCACACCGGAGGGAAAAAGGATTAATTATGTATCTAGGCATACTCCACTACTAGGAAAAGGGCTATAGATGGAATTGACACTAATGGTGCACCAGACATGTGGTGTGCCACTACTATATACTAATGGCGCACCATGTGTTGGTGCGCCATTAGTGTCCAAATACTAATGGCGCACCACATACATGGTGCGCCATTAGTAACAAGATTTTTTTATTTTTTTTATACTAGTAATGGCGCACCGTGGGAGTGGTGCGCCATTACTAGTTAAACTAGTAATGGCGTACCACATCCACGGTGCATCATTAGTAAAAAAATTCAAATTTTTTTTATTTTTTTTCAAAACTAGTAATGGCGCACTGTGAGAGTGGTGCGCCATTACTAGTTAAACTAGTAATGGCGCACCACACCCACGGTGCGCCACTA